>NC_086444.1:582250519-582498019 GCF_028390025.1 Pseudophryne corroboree | reverse complement strand
ATACATACATGCAAACTGCATACATACACAGTACACACACAGTATACATGCACACAGCATATATACACAGTATACCCACACACATACATACATGCATAAACACATAGTATACATGCAACCAGAACACATATATACATACATACATACATACATACATACACACACACATAATATACATGCACACAGCATACAAACACCTATTAACAGGAAACACAGTCCCTCATCCCTGCACCTATATACATGTTAGTCACACAAACAGTGCTGGCCAGGTGAGGTTCATGCTGTACTAATTACAGCAGCAATTCATTTTAGAGTGCCCCTCCATTACCTCCTGACATACTGTACAGTATGTAAGAGACATACCTGGCTGCTGCAGATTCACTGTGAGTGTTAAACACCACCCTGGCCTCACCCGACTGTTTCAAACAAGCCCCGTGTATAGCCAGTGCCTGAGAGGAGCTGCTCGCTTCACTGCAGCTCCACCTACAGGCAGCCAGCAGCTAGCTTCTCACTGTCATACGGACAGTGTAAGGAGCCGAAGAGGAGCCGAAGAGGAGCCTCTCCCTCTAAAAAAAAAAAAATCGTCCGCCAGCGCCGATGGATCGGCGGCCAGGGGGGGTTTCTAGGTACTCGGAAACCCCCCCTGCGTGCGCATGTGCTATCGACCGCTGGTATTGTAAAATCATTTAAATTGTTATTAGAAATCTTTCAATGTATCTCGTCAATTCAAGATTGTTTGAAGTGCTCAGACCCATGTACCAATTGACATGCCCTATTTGTATACAATATTCTAATAGAATATATTGTGATACACACAAGGGAGAATAGTATCATAATAGTATGTATTTGCTGCAGTAGTCTAAATGGAGTGTTAATTACTACAAATAATGTGAATATTTGGCTGTACTGTACCATAGTTTAATATAGCTGCAATGTACTATCACTTGGAGAGGTCAATGCACAATCAACCAATCCGAAGCTGCTAAGTAAACAGCTTCATACTTGTACTGTATATCGCTATAGCAACTCTAAAGTAAGAGATACACCTCCTAAAATGTATATCTGTGGATGCGCCAATGTCAGATTAAGTTGCAATTATGTCTACGCACTCTTTATGTGCTCAATCTATGCTTGCCTGCTCTGGTCCATCCTTACAACAATTCCCGAGCAGTAGGGGGATTGTTGAACTGTTCAGCTTAACTAAAATTTAGGCATATCTCACATATTCATGAAGGCAACAGGAAAGAATTAACCATAGATACATAACTATAATGATTAACTTACTGTACTTAGCTTAGAAAGCAGGGCTGGTTCTAGCCCTTGTGGCGCCCTGGGTGAAAATAGGGAGTGGCTTCATAAAGGGGCATGGTCAGTTATGCCCCCTGTAGAGTTGTGCCCCCAGTAGAGTTGTGCCCCTGTTTGTGCCTTCAGTAGAGTTGTGCCACTTACAAAAATAATAAATAAATACAATAATACTCACCATCCCTGCTCCTGATTCCCGTCCGCTGCTGCCCTCCGTCTCCGGCCACCGGCGCTGCTCCTCTGATCTACGGGAGAGATGTCATGATGTCTCTCCCATAGCACCGCATAGACACTAGAGGTCAATCATGACCCGTAGTGTCTATGTGCCGCTCCCACAATGCTGTGTGGTGCGCAATGACTTCATTGCGCACCGCACTGCACCGCATCTACCGAGGACCGGGGGCACCAGTAGCAGATCTTGCTATGGCGGCGGCACTCTCCAGAAGGCAGCGCCCCAGGAAAAAATCCTGCATACCCGTAGCAAGATCCGCTACTGTCAGCAGGATTTCAAACAGGTACAAATCTCTAACGAATCTCTGCAGGAAATTACAGAAAATAGAAATTTCAAAGATATTTCTTAATGGGAGAGAGACAGGGCACCAAGATGTATTGTTTTAGAGATTTCAAAAACATTCCTATAGAAATCATATATTAATTATTCAGAATATGTGATTGTTACATACATTGGCAGATAACAACAGCACCACACAGCAAATAGCCTATTTCAAGATTTGTCCCAATCAAGGGCACAAAACATCTTGTAATCAACTACGAGATGGAATTATTATGGTGTATAGCGGTGTAACACATTTTCATAATCATTTCTCTGGTAATGTTAAAAGCAAAAGATATAGATATATACTGTATACAGTATGTGTATATACAGAGTAATAAGTGATTAAAAAGCCATTGTAGCTGGAGGCAACTGACACTGGTTATAGCAATACAGTTGGATTGTTGTATTCTAGCATTCACAATAACTGAGCTCTGATGAAAGTATAGGTTGCTTATAACTAGAGATGAGCGCCGGAAATTTTTCGGGTTTTGTGTTTTGGTTTTGGGTTCGGTTCCGCGGCCGTGTTTTGGGTTCGACCGCGTTTTGGCAAAACCTCACCGAATTTTTTTTGTCGGATTCGGGTGTGTTTTGGATTCGGGTGTTTTTTTCAAAAAACCCTAAAAAACAGCTTAAATCATAGAATTTGGGGGTAATTTTGATCCCAAAGTATTATTAACCTCAAAAAACATAATTTACACTCATTTTCAGCCTATTCTGAACACATCACACCTCACAATATTATTTTTAGTCCTAAAATTTGCACCGAGGTCGCTGTGTGAGTAAGATAAGCGACCCTAGTGGCCGACACAAACACCGGGCCCATCTAGGAGTGGCACTGCAGTGTCACGCAGGATGTCCCTTCCAAAAAACCCTCCCCAAACAGCACATGACGCAAAGAAAAAAAGAGGCGCAATGAGGTAGCTGTGTGAGTAAGATTAGCGACCCTAGTGGCCGACACAAACACCGGGCCCATCTAGGAGTGGCACTGCAGTGTCACGCAGGATGTCCCTTCCAAAAAACCCTCCCCAAACAGCACATGACGCAAAGAAAAAAAGAGGCGCAATGAGGTAGCTGACTGTGTGAGAAAGATAAGCGACCCTAGTGGCCGACACAAACACCGGGCCCATCTAGGAGTGGCACTGCAGTGTCACGCAGGATGTCCCTTCCAAAAAACCCTCCCCAAACAGCACATGACGCAAAGAAAAAAAGAGGCGCAATGAGGTAGCTGACTGTGTGAGAAAGATAAGCGACTCTAGTGGCCGACACAAACACTGGGCCCATCTAGGAGTGGCACTGCAGTGTCACGCAGGATGTCCCTTCCAAAAAACCCTCCCCAAACAGCACATGACGCAAAGAAAAAAAGAGGCGCAATGAGGTAGCTGACTGTGTGAGAAAGATAAGCGACCCTAGTGGCCGACACAAACACCGGGCCCATCTAGGAGTGGCACTGCAGTGTCACGCAGGATGTCCCTTCCAAAAAACCCTCCCCAAACAGCACATGACGCAAAGAAAAAAAGAGGCGCAATGAGGTAGCTGTGTGAGAAAGATAAGCGACCCTAGTGGCCGACACAAACACCGGGCCCATCTAGGAGTGGCACTGCAGTGTCACGCAGGATGTCCCTTCCAAAAAACCCTCCCCAAACAGCACATGACGCAAAGAAAAAAAGAGGCGCAATGAGGTAGCTGTGTGAGTAAGATTAGCGACCCTAGTGGCCGACACAAACACCGGGCCCATCTAGGAGTGGCACTGCAGTGTCACGCAGGATGGCCCTTCCAAAAAACCCTCCCCAAACAGCACATGACGCAAAGAAAAAAAGAGGCGCAATGAGGTAGCTGACTGTGTGAGTAAGATTAGCGACCCTAGTGGCCGACACAAACACCGGGCACATCTAGGAGTGGCACTGCAGTGTCACGCAGGATGTCCCTTCCAAAAAACCCTCCCCAAACAGCACATGACGCAAAGAAAAAAAGAGGCGCAATGAGGTAGCTGTGTGAGTAAGATTAGCGACCCTAGTGGCCGACACAAACACCGGGCCCATCTAGGAGTGGCACTGCAGTGTCACGCAGGATGTCCCTTCCAAAAAACCCTCCCCAATCAGCACATGATGCAAAGAAAAAGAAAAGAAAAAAGAGGTGCAAGATGGAATTATCCTTGGGCCCTCCCACCCACCCTTATGTTGTATAAACAAAACAGGACATGCACACTTTAACCAACCCATCATTTCAGTGACAGGGTCTGCCACACGACTGTGACTGATATGACGGGTTGGTTTGGACCCCCCCCAAAAAAGAAGCAATTAATCTCTCCTTGCACAAACTGGCTCTACAGAGGCAAGATGTCCACCTCATCTTCACCCTCCGATATATCACCGTGTACATCCCCCTCCTCACAGATTATCAATTCGTCCCCACTGGAATCCACCATCTCAGCTCCCTGTGTACTTTGTGGAGGCAATTGCTGCTGGTCAATGTCTCCGCGGAGGAATTGATTATAATTCATTTTAATGAACATCATCTTCTCCACATTTTCTGGATGTAACCTCGTACGCCGATTGCTGACAAGGTGAGCGGCGGCACTAAACACTCTTTCGGAGTACACACTTGTGGGAGGGCAACTTAGGTAGAATAAAGCCAGTTTGTGCAAGGGCCTCCAAATTGCCTCTTTTTCCTGCCAGTATAAGTACGGACTGTGTGACGTGCCTACTTGGATGCGGTCACTCATATAATCCTCCACCATTCTATCAATGTTGAGAGAATCATATGCAGTGACAGTAGACGACATGTCCGTAATCGTTGTCAGGTCCTTCAGTCCGGACCAGATGTCAGCATCAGCAGTCGCTCCAGACTGCCCTGCATCACCGCCAGCGGGTGGGCTCGGAATTCTGAGCCTTTTCCTCGCACCCCCAGTTGCGGGAGAATGTGAAGGAGGAGATGTTGACAGGTCGCGTTCCGCTTGACTTGACAATTTTGTCACCAGCAGGTCTTTCAACCCCAGCAGACCTGTGTCTGCCGGAAAGAGAGATCCAAGGTAGGCTTTAAATCTAGGATCGAGCACGGTGGCCAAAATGTAGTGCTCTGATTTCAACAGATTGACCACCCGTGAATCCTTGTTAAGCGAATTAAGGGCTGCATCCACAAGTCCCACATGCCTAGCGGAATCGCTCCGTGTTAGCTCCTTCTTCAATGCCTCCAGCTTCTTCTGCAAAAGCCTGATGAGGGGAATGACCTGACTCAGGCTGGCAGTGTCTGAACTGACTTCACGTGTGGCAAGTTCAAAGGGCATCAGAACCTTGCACAACGTTGAAATCATTCTCCACTGCACTTGAGACAGGTGCATTCCATCTCCTATATCGTGCTCAATTGTATAGGCTTGAATGGCCTTTTGCTGCTCCTCCAACCTCTGAAGCATATAGAGGGTTGAATTCCACCTCGTTACCACTTCTTGCTTCAGATGATGGCAGGGCAGGTTCAGTAGTTTTTGGTGGTGCTCCAGTCTTCTGTACGTGGTGCCTGTACGCCGAAAGTGTCCCGCAATTTTTCTGGCCACCGACAGCATCTCTTGCACGCCCCTGTCGTTTTTTAAAAAATTCTGCACCACCAAATTCAAGGTATGTGCAAAACATGGGACGTGCTGGAATTTGCCCATATTTAATGCACACACAATATTGCTGGCGTTGTCCGATGCCACAAATCCACAGGAGAGTCCAATTGGGGTAAGCCATTCCGCGATGATCTTCCTCAGTTGCCGTAAGAGGTTTTCAGCTGTGTGCGTATTCTGGAAAGCGGTGATACAAAGCGTAGCCTGCCTAGGAAAGAGTTGGCGTTTGCGAGATGCTGCTACTGGTGCCGCCGCTGCTGTTCTTGCGGCGGGAGTCCATACATCTACCCAGTGGGCTGTCACAGTCATATAGTCCTGACCCTGCCCTGCTCCACTTGTCCACATGTCCGTGGTTAAGTGGACATTGGGTACAACTGCATTTTTTAGGACACTGGTGAGTCTTTTTCTGACGTCCGTGTACATTCTCGGTATCGCCTGCCTAGAGAAGTGGAACCTAGATGGTATTTGGTAACGGGGGCACACTGCCTCAATAAATTGTCTAGTTCCCTGTGAACTAACGGCGGATACCGGACGCACGTCTAACACCAACATAGTTGTCAAGGACTCAGTTATCCGCTTTGCAGTAGGATGACTGCTGTGATATTTCATCTTCCTCGCAAAGGACTGTTGAACAGTCAATTGCTTACTGGAAGTAGTACAAGTGGGCTTACGACTTCCCCTCTGGGATGACCATCGACTCCCAGCGGCAACAACAGCAGCGCCAGCAGCAGTAGGCGTTACACGCAAGGATGCATCGGAGGAATCCCAGGCAGGAGAGGACTCGTCAGACTTGCCAGTGACATGGCCTGCAGGACTATTGGCATTCCTGGGGAAGGAGGAAATTGACACTGAGGGAGTTGGTGGGGTGGTTTGCGTGAGCTTGGTTACAAGAGGAAGGGATTTACTGGTCAGTGGACTGCTTCCGCTGTCACCCAAAGTTTTTGAACTTGTCACTGACTTATTATGAATGCGCTGCAGGTGACGTATAAGGGAGGATGTTCCGAGGTGGTTAACGTCCTTACCCCTACTTATTACAGCTTGACAAAGGGAACACACGGCTTGACACCTGTTGTCCGCATTTCTGGTGAAATACCTCCACACCGAAGAGCTGATTTTTTTGGTATTTTCACCTGGCATGTCAACGGCCATATTCCTCCCACGGACAACAGGTGTCTCCCCGGGTGCCTGACTTAAACAAACCACCTCACCATCAGAATCCTCCTGGTCAATTTCCTCCCCAGCGCCAGCAACACCCATATCCTCCTCATCCTGGTGTACTTCAACACTGACATCTTCAATCTGACTATCAGGAACTGGACTGCGGGTGCTCCTTCCAGCACTTGCAGGGGGCATGCAAATAGTGGAAGGCGCATGCTCTTCACGTCCAGTGTTGGGAAGGTCAGGCATCGCAAACGACACAATTGGACTCTCCTTGTGGATTTGGGATTTCAAAGAACGCACAGTTCTTTGCAGTGCTTTTGCCAGCTTGAGTCTTTTCAGTTTTCTAGCGAGAGGCTGAGTGCTTCCATCCTCATGTGAAGCTGAACCACTAGCCATGAACATAGGCCAGGGCCTCAGCCGTTCCTTGCCACTCCGTGTGGTAAATGGCATATTGGCAAGTTTACGCTTCTCCTCCGACAATTTTATTTTAGGTTTTGGAGTCCTTTTTTTTCTGATATTTGGTGTTTTGGATTTGACATGCTCTGTACTATGACATTGGGCATCGGCCTTGGCAGACGACGTTGCTGGCATTTCATCGTCTCGGCCATGACTAGTGGCAGCAGCTTCAGCACGAGGTGGAAGTGGATCTTGATCTTTCCCTAATTTTGGAACCTCAACTTTTTTGTTCTCCATATTTTATAGGCAGAACTAAAAGGCACCTCAGGTAAACAATGGAGATGGATGGATTGGATACTAGTATACAATTATGGACGGACTGCCACGGTTAGGTGGTATAAAAAAACCACGGTTAGGTGGTATATATTATAATAATAATACAATTATGGATGGACGGACTGCCTGCCGACTGCCGACACAGAGGTAGCCACAGCCGTGAACTACCGCACTGTACACTGGTTGATAAAGAGATAGTAGTATACTCGTAACAACTAGTATGACACTATGACGACGGTATAAAGAATGAAAAAAAAACCACGGTTAGGTGGTATATATTATAATAATAATACAATTATGGATGGACGGACTGCCTGCCGACTGCCAACACAGAGGTAGCCACAGCCGTGAACTACCGCACTGTACACTGGTTGATAAAGAGATAGTAGTATACTCGTAACAACTAGTATGACACTATGACGACGGTATAAAGAATGAAAAAAAAACCACGGTTAGGTGGTATATATTATAATAATAATACAATTATGGATGGACGGACTGCCTGCCGACTGCCGACACAGAGGTAGCCACAGCCGTGAACTACCGCACTGTACACTGGTTGATAAAGAGATAGTAGTATACTCGTAACAACTAGTATGACACTATGACGACGGTATAAAGAAAGAAAAAAAAATACCACAGTTAGGTGGTATATATTATAATAATAATACAATTATGGATGGACGGACTGCCTGCCGACTGCCGACACAGAGGTAGCCACAGCCGTGAACTACCGCACTGTACACTGGTTGATAAAGAGATAGTAGTATACTCGTAACAACTAGTATGACACTATGACGACGGTATAAAGAATGAAAAAAAAACCACGGTTAGGTGGTATATATTATAATAATAATACAAATATGGATGGACGGACTGCCTGCCGACTGCCGACACAGAGGTAGCCACAGCCGTGAACTACCGCACTGTACACTGGTTGATAAAGAGATAGTAGTATACTCGTAACAACTAGTATGACACTATGACGACGGTATAAAGAATGAAAAAAAAACCACGGTTAGGTGGTATATATTATAATAATAATACAATTATGGATGGACGGACTGCCTGCCGACTGCCGACACAGAGGTAGCCACAGCCGTGAACTACCGCACTGTACACTGGTTGATAAAGAGATAGTAGTATACTCGTAACAACTAGTATGACACTATGACGACGGTATAAAGAATGAAAAAAAAACCACGGTTAGGTGGTATATATTATAATAATAATACAATTATGGATGGACGGACTGCCTGCCGACTGCCGACACAGAGGTAGCCACAGCCGTGAACTACCGCACTGTACACTGGTTGATAAAGAGATAGTAGTATACTCGTAACAACTAGTATGACACTATGACGACGGTATAAAGAAAGAAAAAAAAATACCACAGTTAGGTGGTATATATTATAATAATAATACAATTATGGATGGACGGACTGCCTGCCGACTGCCGACACAGAGGTAGCCACAGCCGTGAACTACCGCACTGTACACTGGTTGATAAAGAGATAGTAGTATACTCGTAACAACTAGTATGACACTATGACGACGGTATAAAGAAAGAAAAAAAAATACCACGGTTAGGTGGTATATATTGTAATACAATTATGGATGGACGGACTGCCTGCCGAGTTCCGACTGCCGACACAGAGGTAGCCACAGCCGTGAACTACCGCACTGTACTGTGTCTGCTGCTAATATAGACTGGTTGATAAAGAGATAGTATACAATACATACAACAATATACTACTATACTGGTGGTCAGGCACTGGTCACCACTAGTCACACTGGCAGTGGCACTCCTGCAGCAAAAGTGTGCACTGTTTAATTTTAAATTAATATAATATTATGTACTCCTGGGGGCTCCTGCTATAACAACCTGCAGTGCTCCCCAGTCTCCCCCACAATTATTATAAGCTTTGCCTTTTATACATTGATGTGCAGCACACTGGGCTGAGCTGAGTGCACACAGACTGAGTCACACTGTGTGACTGGCTGCTGCTGTGTATCGTTTTTTTTCAGGCAGAGAACGGATATAGCAGAGAACGGATATATTATATTAAAATAAATAAAAGTTAACTAACAACAACTGCACTGGTCACTGTGGTAAACTCTGTCTGACTCTGCACAATCTCTCTCTCTCTTCTAATCTAATTTCTAATGGAGAGGACGCCAGCCACGTCCTCTCCCTATCAATCTCAATGCACGTGTGAAAATGGCGGCGACGCGCGGCTCCTTATATAGAATCCGAGTCTCGCGAGAATCCGACAGCGTCATGATGACGTTCGGGCGCGCTCGGGTTAACCGAGCAAGGCGGGAGGATCCGAGTCTGCTCGGACCCGTGAAAAAAACATGAAGTTCGTGCGGGTTCGGTTTCAGAGAAACCGAACCCGCTCATCTCTACTTATAACCTATACTTTTTGTGTGATGTCATATTCATTGTGCCAAAGGTTGTGTAACCAAACGGGACTGTGTAGGGAAGACACATACTATATTCTCTTAGAGTAGTCACTATTGAGCAGATGACACAGATAACTACTGTATGTAGCATGAAAGGACAATTGCATTCGAATTGTGCTCATAAGCTTGAATTATTTGGTGCTGTCTTTTAACTGGATATAATCAGAGATGTCTTCCCATAAATTTTTAGAAGTCCTTCTTTGCTATTCTTGATATTCTCAATGGGTGTTATCATTCTATAGAACATAGGGCCTAATTCAGATCTGATCTCTGCTGTGAGTTTTCGCACAGCGGGAGTGATCAAATCCGAGCTGCACATTCGTATGCACTGCAATGCGCAGGTGCGTCGCACGGCTACAATGGGCATTGCCGGTGACAGGATGGTGCGATTGATCCATTTGCATGGGCATTCGCAAGGGGATTGATAGAAAGAGGCCATTTGGGGGTGGCAACTGACTGTTTTCAGTGAGTCTCCGGAAAAACGCAGATGGGCTCAAGCATTTTATGGGAGGGTGTCTGACATCAGCTCCGGCCCCGATCAGCAGGATTTAATCGCACTGGAAGAGTAAGTCCTGGCCTGCGCAGAGACTGCACAAAATCAGTTTGTGCAGCTCTGCTACACATGAGATCGCACACTTGCACAGTGAAAACACACTCCCCCTGTAGGGCGGCGACTATCTGATCACAAGGCAGCAAAAAATGCAGCCCAGCGATCAGATCTGAATTAGGCCCATAGTTGCAATGCAATGATCCCAGGACCGTAACTAGGTGTGTACAGAAGGGGCACCACACATAGCGCTGCAGGGTAGGGGGCGCTGTAGGAGGCACTTGTCAATTATCTGTTTTGATTACTTTCACTTGCAGCTTCCGCCCTTTTTGAAGACCAGCATCTCCTGACTGCCGCTGTCTCCTACCCTGACCCTTTCTGTTGCTAATACCTATACATAATTCATGAACTCAACTTGAGATTTCTTTGTTATTCAGTCACACTGTCCTTTATTGCATTTGAAGATGATGACATACCTGGGATTCAAACCCATTGCCAGTGGCATTGCAGTCAGACAACCTATTCATTAAGCTATCTGTCCTTGCATAGAAAGCTAGAGAATTGTAGTTATTTGAAGCTTACCTTATACTTTGTGAAAAAATGATCAGCATTGTGGCTGAGCAGTTCTATGTAGTGGCTGCAAGGGATCGGATGTGTGGCTGCACACTACATTGATCTGCTCAATTGCAATGCTGATTATTTTTACAAAGTACCAGTAGCTTCATATAATTCTCATAGTTTTTTTTGCAGGATCAAATAGCTTAATGAGTAGGGAGTTTGATTAGAATTCAACAGGTTATAGGCTTGAATCCTGGGTATGGCAGTATATTGAAATGTGTTATTTAATAAAGGGTATTGTAACTGAATAACAATGAGTTCTCAAGGTAAGTGCATGAATGTGATATACAGAGGATTTGTGTCCAAATCCATTTTCTTTCAGTGGTCTATAAATGTGTGTGTATTACATATACACATGAGGCATGCGCCTATAGATAGAAATTGTGTGGGGCGGGGGAAGGGAGGGGGATGAACGCCAATCCTCTCTCTGGCACAGGGCACCAAAAAGTCTAGTTATGAATGATCCTATAGAAAAATCTTTACCATGGACATCTACCATTTAGGAAGCCTTAATGAGTTGTATAGGCGTAACCTTTGATGACTTGTATAGGCGTAGCGCTTTAAGTAAAGCTAGAAGTATTTTATCAGAAAGTGGACATCCTTTTAATGAGTTCTTTGTCGAACTTCCATCCCGAAAGAGGTTTCGTACTCTGCTAGCATGGACTAGTCATTTTAGGAACAGTTTTATTCCATTTGCAGTACGGATGTTAAATGTATGATTGTATTATTTTTATGTTTTTGTATGCTATGATTGTTTCTCCTGTTACTTGGTGCTATGTACTACTGTAATTTCATTTGTTAATTTGTTTTGGCTGATGACAATAAACTGAACTTGAACTTAATGGGACATGTGACATGTAAGGTTTTTAGTCTATGGAATGCCATATCTTTTTTTAAAGTTAATGTACTGTATTTATACTTTAAAATTCAGAAAGCCCTCCCCCAGTCCACAAGCTTTTCCCTCATATATCACCCTCTGTCTACCTGGATTTCCCTCCCATGCCACCCTCATTATATCTTCTTTTAACCTCACATCCGAAACTTTGCCCTCCAGCTTTTCCATAATGTCCAACCTTTGACTTCCTATTTTTTCCCTCATATCCAACCATCTGCCTCTCAGTGTTTCTTTAATTTTATGGTGTACAGTACAGTGAAGAGTGGATATGACAGAACATTTGGGGGTTACACATATTGTCAACAGGACCTAGGGCATGCAGAATGGGATGATAGGACAAAATGTCCATCGAGTTCAACCTGTATTATAACATTTTATATAATTTAAATGCTGTATCCTTGGATATTTCTTTCAGTTAGGATTTTATCTAATCCATTTTTAAACTTATTTACTGAGTCCACCATTACTACCTTCTCTGGCAAAAAATTTCAAAACCTTACTCCTCTTACTGTGAAGAACCCTTTCCCCCGTTGTGTATGAGTTCTTTTCTCTTCTAACCTCAGGGGGTGTCTACGTGTCCTGTGTAGCATTTTTTTAATAAACAGATTGTCTGATAAATCGTCTGATAAATCCTTGTATTGTCCCTTTATGTATTTATAAATATTAATAATGTCCCCTCTCAGCCACCTCTTTTCCAGTGTAAACATATCTAACCTTGTAAGTCTTTCCTCATAATTTAGTGTCTCTAACCCCTTAACCAGTTGGTGGCTCGCCTCTGAACCCTTTCGAGTTCCAAGATATCTTTTTTTATAGTGAGATGAACTGTACACAATATTCCAGGTGTGGCCGTACTAATGATTTATACAGTGGCTGGATTACACTCTTAGCCCTTGTCTCCATTCCCCATTTTATGCATGCTGACACCTTATTTGCTTTTGTTGCTGCATTTTGACATTGCATACTGCTACTAAGTCTATTATCGATGAGCACACTCAAATATTTTTCAACTACCATTATCCCTATATTTTCCCCATTTAATTTATAGGCTGCCCAATTGTTCTTAGTTCCAAAGTGCATAACTTTAAATTTTTCTATATTGAACCTCATTCTCAATTTGTTTGCCCAGACCTCCAGTCTAGATATTGAATTTCGTAGAGACTCAATATCCTTGTCTGAATTAATTACTCAGTTTAGTATCATCTGCAAAAATTGACACTGTGGTGCTTTCCAGGCACACTACTAGGTCATTAATGAATATGTTAAACAGCAGTAGCCCGAGTACTGAACCCTGCGGTATTCCACTAAGCACTGAGGCCCATTCAGAGAACATCCCATTAATCACCACTCGCTGTTCCCTGTTGTACAGCCACTCACCCAAGTATAAATAGTATTTCCTACCCCAAGCTCTCTTAATTTGAAAATTAGTCTCTAGACCACATCCACTGCTCTACCCTGTTCAATATTATTGCTCACTTTCTCATAGAAGCTTATTAGGTTAGTTTGACAAAACCTGTCCTTCACAAAACCATGCTGATTCCTATTAATAATCTTGGAGGTATCCAAGTACTCTCGTTTGCTATCCGTTATTATACCTTCCACTATTTTCCCCACTATAGCTGTCAAACTTACCAGTCTATAGTTACCGGGATGAATTTTAATTCCCTTTTTAAATATTGGGACTATCTCTGCTATACACCAGTCCTTCGATATCATTCCTGATGTAATTGAGTCGCTGAAAATCAAATACAGGGGCCTTGATAGCTCTGAGTTAAGTTCCATAAGAAGCATGGGGTGAAGTACATCCAGCCCAGGAGATTTATTTATATTCATTTTACTTAGTCTCTCATGACTACTTCCTTGTTTAACCAAGTACTTAGCAAGGGGTCATTATTATAGCTTATGTTGTGCACTACTCCCATCAAACAGTACTCTCTCATGAATACTGATTAAAAGAATGTATTCAATAAAACTGCTTTTTCCCTATCATTTAATGATCCAAGATTCTCCTTTTTTAATCTTTTACCATTTATATTTATATAGTGAAATAACTTTTTGGGAGTTTGTTTTACTCTCCTTGGCAATTTGTTTTTCACTTTCTATTTTAGCTGCTCTGATTTCTTTTTTGCATTTATTGTTACCTTCCTTGTAGAACTTGAATGATTCCGCCTTCCCATCAGACTTAAATGCTTTGAAAGCATGCCTCTTTTTATCCATTTGTTCATTGACCTTCTTATTAAGCCACATCAATTTAAATTTACTACTCCTGTTCTTCTTGGCCTTGGGAATGAACAAATGAGTGTACTTATTGAGCACAGTTGTAAAAACATCCCACATTTCAGCTGTATTCTTATCATGAAATTCAATTTCCCAATTGATGTCCTTCATTGCTTGATTCAGCAAGTTAAAATTAGCTTTTCTAAAGTTAAAAGTCTTAGTTAGACCCTTATAGTGTTGTTTTTGGAAGCTGATATCGAATGTGATCATATTATGATTGCTATTTCCCAAGGTCTCCCCTACTTTAGTATTTGATATTATCTCCACATTATTAGATAGTACTAGGTCCAGTATAGTCCCAAGTCTGGTTGGTTCCTCGATTACCTGGGACAAGTAATGATCTTTTAGCATGTTTAAGAACCTGTTACCCCTAGCTGTATTTACTGTTCCAATTTATGTCTGGGTAATTAAAGTCCCCAATGATAATGACCTCCCCCATTCCTGCAGATTTTTCGATTTGCTGCAAGAGTTGTAATTCATCATACACACAAATATCTAGCAGTTTGTAGCATGTCCCTATTAAAAACGTTTTTGTTATCTTTACCCCCCACTCAAAATCTTAAACCATAATGTCTCCACGTTATTTCTAGTCCCCTCGTAAATGACATCCTTTAAACACGGTTTTAAGAATGGCTTAACATAAAGACAAACACCCTCTCCCTTTTTATTAGTCCCATTTCTCCTGAAGAGGGTATACCCCTCCATGTTTGCTGCCCAGTCATGTGAATCATCCCACCATGTCTCTGTAATGCTTATGATATCATATTAGTTATTAAGTGCAATAGTTTCTAATTTCCCCATTTTACTTGTTAGGCTTCTTGCATTTGCAAGCATACACTTAAGTTTAGTAATTACCCGGTCTGCAAGTTTTGTTGTAGATAAGGTTTCCTAGGAACTTTAGTTTTCCTTAATTTACCATCACTGACTATTATTCCCCTTCCCCCCTCTCCACCCCATTTTACTTTATACATCCCTCTTTTTTCTTTCTCTAGTTGTCCCACTAATTCTTTCTAATCCCTCCCCCATGCACCTAGTTTAAAATCTCCTCCAACCCTCTAACCATCCTTCCCCCTAGCACTGATGCCCCCTCCTAATTAAGGTGCAATCCATCACGACAAAAAATATGGCGCCTGACTGAGAAGTTGCTCCAGGTGCGCATACATCTTGCATGACATGCACTGAGTGAGATTCTTAATCTAGGTCCCACCCATTTTGTTTGTAAAAACTAACTCCCTGCTACTATCAGGAGAACTGTACAAAAAATGCAATACGGTACTTTAGCCTAGCTCTGAAGAGAAACAATATTCAGCAACAGAAAATTAATTGGTAATACAATGGGTAATAATGTATTAATCCATACAGTCAATACAGTAATGAAAATGATAATTGCGTGTCCGTGGGGAGTCAGGACCTCTTGCAGCACCACCTCCTGCAGCAGCACCTACTCACAGCACACACGCATGCAGGGGGGGGGGGTTCCGAGTACCTAGAACCCCCCCCTGGCCGCGATCCATCGGTGCAGCGCACCAATTTATTTATTTTTTATGTTTTCACAAAGCCTCAGGAAGGCTCTGAGGCTGCCGGCAGCATCCAGCTGCAGTGCCTCCTATTGCAGAGAGGCTGGCTGAATGTACATTAGGGGGAGCTTGCTGCAGAAGCATCATGCAGCTTCTCACAGGCAGATCTCCCAGTGGTGTGTTGCAAGAGAGCTGGCCGGATCATGTGCCGGTGAACAAATGTCCATGGTGTGTGTCAGGTGTGGGTGCCTTCTTATCATGCTGGCCAGGTGAGGCTCTGTGCTGATGCTGTTTGTATAACTGGTGGTGGGGAGAGATGTGTGTGTGGGAAATGTCTAACACAGGGGAGTCTGTGTCATGTTTCACTGGGGGAAGGAGTGCGTGTGTTTTATTGGGGGTCTGTCATGTTTCACAAGTGGGGAGGGAGTGTGTGTGTTTCACTCATGGGGAGGGTGTCTGTCATGTTTCACTAGTGGGGAGGGTGTGTGTATGTTTCACTCGTGGGGAGGGGGTCTGTCATGTTTCACTGGTGGAGATGGCGGGGGGGTGTTTCACTAGGGGTCTGTGTCATGTTTCACTGGGGGTGGAGGGTGTGTGTGTGTTTTACTGAGGGTCTGTCATGTTTCACAAGTGGGGAGTGTGTGTGTGTTTCACTCGTGGGGAGGGGGTCTGTCATGTTTCACTGGTGGGGAGGGTGTGTGTTTCATGGGGGGTGGTTACTGAGGGTCTGTCATGTTTCACTGGTAGATGGGGGGTGTATGTTTCACTGGGGTCTGTGTCATGACTCACTGGCGGGGAGGGGGATGTCATGTTTCACATGGGGGTCTGTGTTTGTCATGTTTTACTGGGTGGGGGGAGGGTGTGTGTTATGTTTCACTGGGAATCTGCATGTATCATTTCACTGTGGGGTGGAGGGTGTGTGTCTGTCATGGTTCACTGGGGGGAGGGTGTGTCTGTATGTTTCACTTACTTTGGGGGTGGGGTGGTGTGTGTTTGTGTCATGTTACACTGGGTGTGTGTGTTTGTTTTTTTATGACATGTTCCACAGAAAAAGGGGAACAAGGATATCTTTTATTTACCACACTATGGGGTAAATGTATGAAAC
The DNA here is from genome assembly GCF_028390025.1 of Pseudophryne corroboree. Taxonomy (NCBI): domain Eukaryota; kingdom Metazoa; phylum Chordata; class Amphibia; order Anura; family Myobatrachidae; genus Pseudophryne; species Pseudophryne corroboree. The sequence goes on along the minus strand of NC_086444.1, from coordinate 582,481,248 downwards.
TACGATATGGCGGAGGTAGTGGTATTAGCACACGTTATGTCCGGGTCACTCGACCCGGACTCACTCCAGGTCACTCAACCCAGACTATTCCAACTCAACCCTTTTACACCAGCCAGCAACACAGGATATGCACATTCATGTTCAATAACCCGTGTTACTAGCTGGTGGTGTAAAAGGGGTATAAGTATTTTGAATAAATAAAAAAAGTTTAAACTGTCATAAAAACAGTTTGCCTGCCTGAGGATAATAGAGCTTAACGACTTAAGTGCAAAGCTTTCATAGGACCGGACTCTATAAATATTGTCCCTGGGAGCAGAGGTGTCAGATTACACAAATTGTTTTTATGACAATTGAAACTTTTTTTAATTTATTTTATACATCCTTTATATCTATGGTGTATCAATAAAATAAATATTTACAGCTAATGCAATCAATCCACATGTATATTTTTTATATTGTCCCGTGCTGCTAAGTTGTGTTTATATATGTCGATGTATAAGGAGTGACTCTCCTTGTAGCAGCTGCTATTAGTGGAACACTCATTCCCAGCACCCATCCCACTTGTTCTTTTTGTCCCTGCCACCTTGTACCTGCTCCCCGCTGACTTGAATGTCCCAGCACTTTTTTTTTAATTTAGTGTCACTACCCCAGTCAGAGACCCCAGAGCCAGACTCAGCTTTCTACCTGTCCAGCCGTTGGTGAGGGTCCGGCACATTACTTTGGGTGTCCATGGGCATGTGGTCTGTGCCGTGGCAATGACTTCTCTGTCTGGGTCTAGTGGTGTTAGGAAGCCAGTGCATGGCTGCAGGGAACAGGATGCTGTGAGTGGACTTGGTGGTTCATGTGGTCATGCTCCCGCCGGTCCGGCAGTATGTATGCTGCCAAGTTGATTATCATCATGTGATCGGATTCTCACCAATCCCAGCCTGTCGGTCAGATGATGGTGTCTGCCAATCCAAATCCTTCCACAGGTATAAACCCCCAGACCAACAACCTTATGCTTGCTAGTGCTTCAAGTCACACAGCTCGGCATGTGAACCTTGTAACTGCACTCCTTAGAGGATCTAGTTGGCACTTTCAGTTCCTAACTACATCTCTAATCTGTCTAAAAGTCTCTCCAACTCCATCCACAGTAATGATATTAAACCCTTTTGGTTCCAGCCCGTGGTTCTGCTTAACACTCTCTGGTTCTAGTCCAGATCCCCTCTACCATCGGTTACTGTCCTATACATGTTATCATCAGTTCCAGTCCGATACCTGCTATCATTGGTTTCAGTCTGATTTCTGCTATCATTGGTTCCAGTCTGTTATCTGCTACATTTAAGTCCGAGACTCTCCAACATCAGAACTAATCTGATTCTGAGCAATAACAGTTCCATTGGGATATTAGCATCACTTCATTGAAAATCATCTAAGTCCTCAATTCTATCAGTTCCAGCTAGTCTCTAATTCCATTTATGTGAAGAAACTACATCAGACCTTTTCCGTTAACAACACTCCGCCAATCAAACTCCGAAAGGTTCTGACACTAGTCTGGAGACTCCCACACATCAGATCCTGACACTTAGGGGTAAATTAACTAACATGGGAGTTCTGTTTAAGATGGAATGTTGCCCATAGCAACCAATCAGATTCTAGGTATTATCTTCTTGAAGGTGCTAGATAAATGAGAAGCAAAATCTTAAATAGAACTAAAAGATACAGTTAGATTTGGGTGGGTTATTTTGTTTCTGTGCAGGGTAAATACTGCCTGCTTTATTTTTACACTGCAATTTAGATTTTAGTTTGAACGCACCCCACCCAAATCTAACTCTCTCTGCACATGTTATATTTGCCTCACCTGCACTGCACATGGTTTTGCCCATTAGAGAACAATTTTGCTGCTGCGATCAGGTCTGAATTAGGCCCTTTGTTTGTATACTGTATGTTTTGTTTTTTTCAAGTTTCAAAATAAAAAAATCTAAACCATATTTTTAAATGATAAATTCTCTACTGGAAAGCAACATGGCCTAATTACATCATCCAATTTTAGTTATGTTTTCAGATTGTTGGTTATTTGTATTGTAAACACACTCATTTCTTGTATTACCTTTAGTTCTTGTTTTTAAATTGGACCTTTATAATGCTATTTTTATTCCAGTAATTATACAAACATGCTTTAAATTATTATGTTTCCATGAATGTGAACTTTTCTTTCATATTCTACATCAGTCATGCAAGTTTTTTAACTTTCTCTTTTCTATATTCAGTTCATTTAAAAAATCTGTAGTATGTGTTTTTCACCTGTGTTAGTTTACTCACTTGTTCTCAATCATTAGGCAGCTGCTCTATTAATCTCCCCTTGGGGGTGTTTTCTTTGTGGTATGATTAAGGACAGTTCATGCCCAAACCATGTCAGCAGTTTTGGAAATCTAACATCTTGCTGAGTTTGGCAGTCTTTTTCCACCTTAGCCTCTGTAATATTTTAATCAGCTTAAGAGCTTTGTTAAACAATTTGTGCTTGTTTTTGGCTCGTGTTTGCAGTGGGGTTTGAAGCAGTTTGTTTGAACTTTAACAGATGAACAAGACTAGGAAAACAAGGACAATAAACCAATTATTCAACAGGAATCTGACACAAGAAGTAACACCACCTACTTGTTTACTAATAATTGTGCAGTCAACAGAAAAGTGTATTCTAAGAGCCACAATTTGATTTAAAGGAATATATACAGTAGCTGAATATGTTCTTTAAAACACACACAGAAAAATGACTGTATAAATGCTTCAGAATGCTGTAAGTCTTGAAAAGAATCTCTAATGTTTTTAATTTAGATTTAGTTGTTTCAGATTTCAATTAGCTACAGTAAAAGTTTTTTTTTTTTTAAATATGTTCTTCTATAGGCTGTTTAAACATAAATACGTAAAAAGTGTGCAGACAGATATATGTTATGTTAAAATGATTGCTATCCCTAATTTTTATGTGCTTTGTATCAGTGTTTGCAGGTGCAAGGCCTATTCTGTGAATGTGCATAGTGGGTCTTGCGATATTGCTTGCAGTTCCCTGTCAGATGCAGCATGATTCACATCATGCGGTGGCAACAGATCCAGAGTTGCCATTGCAAAAAAAATAATAATCTAGGGTTATGTCATACTATACCCGTAGTAGGAATATCAGGGATCTGGTTGTGAGACATTATACTGGGAAAAACTTTGACATTCATTGACATTTAACCTGCAGTTCTAAATTTGTTGTATATGTATTGGTATGCCCTTGTGGATTATACTATGTTGGGAAAACTCAGTGTCAGTTTAAGGAGCGAATGGCGCAACACTGGTCAACCATTCGGGCGGTAGTACAATCGGGTGTCAGTGAACAATGGGTTGCATGCCATTTTGCGTTTGCTAAACATAGTATGACTTCATTAAAATATAAAATCATAGATCATATTCCAGTGTTCATAAGAGGTGGCAACAGGGTGAAAAAATGATTACAACTAGAAGTGCAATAGATATTAAAACTGGATACTCTGTTTCCTTAAGGATTAAACGAGTCAGCGGGTATGCATGATATTCTGTAGACCTTTCAAAATTCTTCATTTAAAGTAGGTTGTAACATAAGGATATGTATGGGAATTAATTTATCTGGGATTAAACATGAAAAAAGATTATATAGAACTATACAAGTTTTGCTTAATGATAAATGTTGAGCAACTGACACTGTAACATAGTGATCTTAAATTATACAATTATAATAAGTTTATTTGGAGCTAGTATAGTGACACCTAATGTTAGATGTTACTTATTGCATGCAGCTCACATTAAAATGCAAGTCAGAGAAGTAATTTCAATATTTTATTGTATTTATGTAATTACAGTATGCATTTGTGTATGTCGGTATGTTTTATACATTTGGTATATCCTATGGTAATTATAATTTGATATTTTACCAAGCTTGACGCACTTAAATCACTTTATATTTGTATGTTTAGACAGCGTCCACGAAGCCGCCCGCCGGTGACAGGTGATGTCACTTCCGGGTGACGATGGGTGGCCATGACTGGAAGTAGATAACCCGGAAGTTGGTGTGGCATGCACGGATAGACGGCTGTGGGGTCTGGAGGGGTAAATGATAAATTGTGTTTCTATCACTCTGACACTTGTATTTGCTGTTTCCGAGGAAGGGGCCCCGAATGTTGATAAAAGCCACCACATTATCACTTTGCAAAGAGTCCCTGAGTGTCGCTTCTGCTGTCTGGTTTATATATATATATATATATATATATATATATATATACATACAGTATATGGGGTTTGTCAGTCATAAGCTATTTAACCAGTCTGTGAGAACACTCCCTGTTGAGCTCACACCTTGAAAAAAGGTGAGGGAGTACTTACTACATATTGAACATACTGGATATAACTTACTGACATGTATATCTTTTATATGTAAAGACTGTAAAAAAATCATTTTTAACTTTTATGTGTATAAATTGTGATATTAAATCAATATTTTTCACTAATTGGCCTTGGGCCTCTTGTTTGGGTGACTATCTGGTGAGGTGTTGTCTGTTTCTGGTCCCCCAGGAACCATTATTCTCCAGTGCTTATTATACTTCCACTTGGATTTTCTTTGAAATTTTTTTTATAACTACGTCTACTATAGCGCGCCTGGGAACTGTGTTTTATATTGTATGTAATTGAGGTCTATCAACAGAGATCTCTCCTGTAGCACTGCTTTACAGGGGCAAGATAAGGGTACTGTTGGTCTTTATATATATATATATATATATGTATATATATATATATATATAATCTATCTCCACACCAATCGCCGGCACTCGGTCCGCCCCTTTGGGCTAGCTTGCTCTGGTGACCTCCACTAGGGTGTTAACCCCATATCCATGCGGCAAAGAATGAGGTGGCACTCAGAGGCTTAAATTGCAAAGTGACTTTAGTGCAAAAACTGCATGAACAAATCAACGTTTCGGGGTATTTCACCCCTTCATCAGGATAACAATATAGTGCAAAGGAATCAACATTTATAGACACACTCACCCCCTCAGTACTCCCCCATGCTGGGATCCCGCTGGAGGCAATTTTTGAGGATTGGCAAAGTGCCAGTTGATATGCTCATGGCAACCATGGATGTCGCAAGTCTCTACACCTGCATCCCTCATGGTGAGAGATTACAGGCTGTTAGGAGACTGCTTACAGGAAATACCGCATATACAGAACCTGACATTGAATTGTTCATACAACTGTTGGAATTTACGCTCACCCATAATTATTTTCTGTTCGAGGATAAGTTCTTCAGACAGACAACGGGTTGTGCGATGGGGTCAGCAGTGGCACCGGCCTTCGCCAACACGGACATGTGGGAAGTGGAGAAAAATTTGTTCTATGAGAATCCGGTAATAACAAAGGAAATATTCCTATATTACCGGTACATAGATGATCTGTTGATGTTTTGGACGGGGAGCGAGCAAACACTCCGTGAAGTGATTGTGGCACAGAACAACTCTTCCAGCCCCATTAAGTTGACTATGAACAGTAGCCAAACACACATTGAGTTTTTGGATATCTCCATCAGTATCCAAGATGGTGATATCATTACAAACCTATTTACCAAACCCACGGACAGGAACACTATTTTAAGTTTCAGCAGCTTCCATCCCACTCCTTTCATTCATGGGCTACCCTATTCCCAGTTTCTACGGGTATGTAGAATTACCAGCCGAGCCGAGGATTTGGAGAAACAACTAGATCTCATGGAGAATAAATTCTTACAGAGGGGATACCCTAGGCCCCTATTAAAATCAGCTCGAGCAAAAGCGCTATCACAGGAAAGAAGCAAGCTGCTGGCCAATGAGACTTCCCCAAAAGGCAAGGACAGGCTCCCGTGGGTCAACACATATGACACAAATAGTCATAATACGAGCAGAAGGGTGAAAGTATTATGGCCCATAGTCACCTCGGACCCTGACCTTAAATTATTAAAAAAACACTAGAATCATGCCAAGCTACAGGAGGGGTAAGAACATCAAAGACCTAGTGGTGAGAACTGACCTTAGTAAATTTAAGAAAAAGGCCCCACAGCATTTTCTGAGTAGAGCAAATGGCTGCTACAGGTGATTTGGATGCACAACCTGCAGCTACATGTCTACTAGTGACGTCATTGTACATCCACATTCTGCCAAGAAATACACAATAAACTGGCCTCTGTCTTGTCATTCGAAATTTGTTATCTATGTAATTATGTGTCCTTGTGGACTCTATTACATAGGAAAGACGGAATGCCAGTTTAATGTAAGGATGGTGCAACATAGACAGGCAATCAGGGCTACCATCAACACTCGATCTAGTGATCAACCTGTAGCTCGCCATTTCCTTAACCTCAAACATGGCATGGTGACCCTGAAATATCGGGTGATCAACCATGTGCCTGAGTTCATCAGGGGAGGAAACAGGTCCCTTAAGCTGCTTAAACTAGAATCCAGACGGATTTTCAGGCTGGATATGATAGGACCTAAGGGGCTCAATAAATCATTGGGCCGTAACAATTTTTTATAGGGCCAGCGACACCCGATATATACAGGAGGGAGAAAGCTGAGAGTATGTAGTCATTCTTTAGAAATACAGTCTTATCCAAGCTGAATATGTTAACAGATGTTTAGCTACGTGTAGAGTTTACATGTGCTCTTATTTTTTAATTTGATATAAGATTTTTATGGTGAAGTGTTATAAGCAAGGGGTATGTGGCCTGCGGGCCAAGATTGTATATTTTAGTTTTTTAAAGCGTAGATGTCTTATTCATGTCACAATGTGGGGGATTATTGTGATACATAAATGCAACTGGAAGTTCATTGGGTGTGAGAAGCACCATTGGTACACACATACATCTATTTACACAGCGATCAGCTGGTTGCCAGTCAGTATTTCTTTTTAGCACTGTTTTTAGATACCTTTATTATAGAGTTGTTTCACCGATCTCACAGGTTTTTGTTTATTCCGTTTTTACACCCTTTTGCACTATTGTTGCACTTTAGGTATTTATAGCATACAACAGACACACTATATGTGGACACAAGGGGATGCCCTCTCGCACGATTAAGCTATTTGTACACCCTTTGGAGTATCATCAGTGTAAGTATGTTATTGTTTGTTTCACAGCGTTACCGGGGCAACGGGGCCGGGACCCGCAACGTCACCATGCGATGTCACTTCCGGAGGAAGTGGTCACTCCAGGTGGGCAGACGAACGGGCCCAGAATGACGCAGCCAGTGGGAGCCAGGCATAGGGTAGTACCGAGGTGGTGAGTGTATCTATAAATGTTGATTCCTTTGCACTATATTGTTATCCTGATGAAGGGGTGAAATACCCCGAAACGTTGATTTGTTCATGCAGCTTTTGCACTAAAGTCACTTTGCAATTTAAGCCTCTGAGTGCCACCTCATTCTTTGCCACATATATATATATATATATATATATATATATACCCTTGTTTTTGGTTTTGGATTGATATTAACTTCGTGGTTTGGTTCTGCCAAACTGCCCTCACTGGTTCTGGATCTGTGTTTTTTCAAATACATTATAAAAACTTCTAAAATCACAATTTAAGCCTACAGCATTAACCTCAATAACATTTATTTCCAGTAATTTCTACACAGCTCACAATATTCTCCACCCTCATTGGCCAAAGCCTTGCTGGCTAATACATGCAACAGAGCAGCTGCACAAACACATAGTAGTTGTTTCTGTTTAAAAATGTTTTGCAAATTAGTAATGTATAAACTAGTGATGAGCGGTTTCGGTTCCTCGGAATCCGAACCCCCCCGAACTTCACCCATTTAACACGGTTCCGAGGCAGACTCGGATCCTCCCGCCTTGTTCGGTTAATCCGAGCGCGCCCAAACGTCATCATCCCGAAGTCGTATTCTCGCGAGATTCGTATTCTATATAAGGAGCCGCGCGTCGCCGCCATTTTAACTCGTGCATTGGAGATGATAGGGAGAGGACATGCAGCGTTCTCTCAGTTGTGTTCAGTGTGCTGCAAATATCTGTGCTCAGTGTGCTGCAAATATCTGTGCTCAGTGTGCTTGCAAATATCTGTGCTCAGTGTGCTGAAAATATCTATGTTCTCTAACTGAAAAACGCTCCATGTTTGTGTTGCATTGTAGTATATAGTAGGAGGACAGTGCAGAATTTTGCTGACCAGTGACCACCAGTATTATATCAGTACTGTACAGTAGTCCACTGCTCTACCTACCTCTGTGTCGTCAAGTATACTATCCATCCATACCTGTGGTGCATTTAAGTTGTGCGCAGTATATATAGTAGGAGGACAGTGCATAATTTTGCTGACCACCAGTATATAATATATAGCAGTACGGTACAGTAGTCCACTGCTCTACCTACCTCTGTGTCGTCAAGTATACTATCCATCCATACCTGTGGTGCATTTAAGTTGTGCGCAGTATATATAGTAGGAGGACAGTGCATAATTGTGCTGACCACTAGTATATAATATATAGCAGTATGGTACAGTAGGTCATTGCTATTGATATATTACTGGCATATAATTCCACACATTAAAAAATGAAGAACAAAAATGTTGAGGGTAAAATAGGGAAAAATCAATATCCACTTCCACCTCGTGCTGAAGCTGCTGCCACTAGTCATGGCCAAGATGATGAAATGCCATCAACGTCGTCTGCCAAGGCCGATGCCCAATGTCATAGTAGAGAGCATATAAAATCCAAAAAACAAAAGTTCAGTAAAATGACCCAAAAATCTAAATTAAAAGCATCTGATGAGAAGCGTAAACTTGCCAATATGCCATTTACAACAAGGAGTGGCAAGGAACGGATGAGGCCCTGGCCTATGTTCATGGCTAGTGGTTCAGATTCACATGAGGATGGAAGCACTCATCTTCTCGCTAGAAAAATGAAAAGACTTAAGCTGGCAAAAGCACAGCAAAGAACTGTGCATTCTTCTAAATCACAAATCCCCAAGGAGAGTCCAATTGTGTCGGTTGCGATGCCTGACCTTCCCAACACTGGACGGGAAGAGGTGATGCCTTCCACCATTTGCACGCCCCCTGCAAGTGCTGGAAGGAGCACCCACAGTCCAGTTCCTGATAGTCAAATTGAAGATGTCACTGTTGAAGTACACCAGGATGAGGATATGGGTGTTGCTGGCGCTGAGGAGGAAAATGACAAGGAGGATTCTGATGGTGAGGTGGTTTGTTTAAGTCAGGCACCCGGGGAGACACCTGTTGTCCGTGGGACGAATATGGCCATTGACATGCCTGGTCAAATTACAAAACAAATCACCTCTTCGGTGTGGAATTATTTTAACAGAAATGCGGACAACAGGTGTCAACCCGTGTGTCACCTTTGTCAAGCTGTAATAAGTAGGGGTAAGGATGTTAACCACCTCGGAACATCCTCCCTTATACGTCACCTGGAGCGCATTCATCAGAAGTCATTGACAAGTTTAAAAACTTTGGATGACAGCGGAAGCATTCCACTGCCAACTAAATCCCTTCCTCTTGTAACCAAGCTCCTGCAAACCTCACCACCAACTCCCTCAGTGTCAATTTCCTCCTTACACAGGAAAGCCAATAGTCCTGCAGGCAATGTCACTGTCAAGTCTGACGAGTCCTCTCCTGCCTGGGATTCCTCCGATGCATCCTTGAGTGTAACGCCTACTGCTGCTGGCACTGCTGTTGTTGCTGCTGGGAGTCGATCGTCATCCCAGAGGGGAAGTCAGAAGACCACTTGTACTACTTCCAGTAAGCAATTGACTCTCCAACAGTCCTTTGTGAGGAAGATGAAATATCACAGCAGTCATCCTGCTGCAAAGCGGATAACTCAGGCCTTGGCAGCCTGGGCGGTGAGAAACGTGTTTCCGGTATCCACCGTTAATTCACAGGAAACTAGAGAATTGCTTGAGGTACTGTGTCCCCGGTACCAAATACCATCTAGGTTCCATTTCTCTAGGCAGGCTATACCGAGAATGTACACAGACCTCAGAAAAAGAGTCACCAGTGTCCTAAAAAATGCAGTTGTACCCAATGTCCACTTAACCACAGACATGTGGACAAGTGGAGCAGGGCAGACTAAGGACTATATGACTGTGACAGCCCACTGGGTAGATGTATTGCCTCCCGCAGCAAGAACAGCAGCGGCGGCACCAGTAGCAGCATCTCACAAACGCCAACTCGTTCCTAGGCAGGCTACGCTTTGTATCACCGCTTTCTATAAGAGGCACACAGCTGACAACCTCTTACGGAAACTGAGGAACATCATCGCAGAATGGCTTACCCCAATTGGACTCTCCTGGGGATTTGTGACATCGGACAACGCCACCAACATTGTGCGTGCATTACATGTGGGCAAATTCCAGCACGTCCCATGTTTTGCACATACATTGAATTTGGTGGTGCAGAATTTTTTAAAAAACGACAGGGGCTTTCAAGAGATGCTGTCGGTGGCCCAAAGAATTGCGGGCCACTTTCGGCATTCAGCCACCGCGTGCCGAAGACTGGAGCACCAGCAAACACTCCTGAACCTGCCCTGCCATCATCTGAAGCAAGAGGTGGTAACGAGGTGGAAATCAACCCTCTATATGCTTCAGAGGATGGAGTAGTAGCAAAAGGCCATTCAAGCCTATACAGCTTCCTATGATATAGGCAAAGGAGGGGGAATGCACCTGACTCTAGCGCAGTGGAGAATGATTTCAACGTTGTGCAAGGTTCTGCAACCCTTTGAACTTGCCACACGTGAAGTCAGTTCAGACACTGCCAGCCTGAGTCAGGTCATTCCCCTCATCAGGCTTTTGCAGAAGAAGCTGGAGAGATTGAAGGAGGATCTACAACAGGGCGATTCCGCTAGGCATGTGGGACTTGTGGATGGAGCCCTTAATTCGCTTAACCAGGATTCACGGGTGGTCAATCTGTTGAAATCAGAGCACTACATTTTCACCACCGTGCTCGATCCTAGGTTTAAAGCCTACGTTGTATCACTCTTTCCGGCAGACACAAGTCTGCAGAGGTTCAAAGACCTGCTGGTGAGAAAATTGTCAAGTCAAGCGGAACGTGACCCGTCAACAGCTCCTCCTTCACATTCTCCCGCAACTGGGGCTGCGAGGAAAAGGCTAAGAATTCCGAGCCCACCCACTGGTGGTGATGCAGGGCAGTCTGGAGCAAGTGCTGACATCTGGTCCGGACTGAAGGACCTGCCAACGATTACTGACATGTCGTCTACTGTCACTGCATATGATTCTGTCACCATTGAAAGAATGGTGGAGGATTATATGAGTGACCACATCCAAGTAGGTACGTCAGACAGTCCGTACGTATACTGGCAGGAAAAAAAGGCAATTTGGAGGCCCTTGCACAAACTGGCTTTATTTTACCATCGTTTCCCCCCCTCCAGTGTGTACTCCGAAAGAGTGTTTAGTGCAGCCGCTCACCTTGTCAGCAATCGGCGTACGAGGTTACTTCCAGAAAATGTGGAGAAGATGATGTTCATCAAAATGAATTATAATCAATTCCTCCGTGGAGACATTCACCAGCAGCAATTGCCTCCAGAAAGCACACAGGGACCTGCGATGGTGGATTCCAGCAGGGACGAATTAATCATCTGTGAGGAGGGGGATGTACACAGTGAAAGGGGTGAGGAATCGGAGGATGAGGAGGTGGTGGACATCTTGCCTCTGTAGAGCCAGTTTGTGCAAGGAGAGATTGAGTGCTTCTTTTTTGGTGGGGGCCCAAACCAACCAGTCACTTCAGTCACAGTCGTGTGGCAGACCCTGTCGCTGAAATGATGGGTTTGTTAAAGTGTGCATGTCCTGTTTATACAACATAAGGGTGGGTGGGAGAGCCCAAGGACAATTCCATCTTGCACCTCTTTTTTCTTTCATTTTTCTTTGCATCAGGTGCTGTTTGGGGACTAATTTTTGAAGTGCTATCCTGTCTGACACTGCAGTGCCACTCCTAGATGGGCCAGGTGTTTGTGTCGGCCACTTGTGTCGCTTAGCTTAATCACACAGCTACCTCATTGCACCTCTTTTTTTCTTTGCATCATGTGCTGTTTGGGGACTATTTTTAAATCTGCCATCCTGTCTGATACTGCAGTGCCACTCCTAGATTGGCCAGGTGTTTGTGTCGGCCACTTGGGTCGCTTAGCTTAGTCATCCAGCGACCTCGGTGCAAATTTTAGAACTAAAAATAATATTGTGAGGTATGAGGTGTTCAGAATAGACTGGAAATGAGTGGAAGTTATAGTTATTGAGGTTAATAATACTATGGGATCAAAATGATCCGCAAATTCTATGATTTAAGCTGTTTTTGAGGGTTTTTTGTAAAAAAACACCCGAATCCAAAACACACCCGAATCCGACAAAAAATTTTCAGGGAGGTTTTGCCAAAACACATCTGATTCCAAAACACGGCCGCGGAACCGAATCCAAAACCAAAACCCAAAACCCAAAAAATGTCCGGTGCACATCACTAGTATAAACAATAACCATCTTGCAAATGTTTTCAAAATTTCAATAGAAATCAATACAACAGTGAAATGTACTAAGAATTGTGTACTGAATATCATTACTCAAAAATAGTAATAGTTAATAAACAGCAAATAAAATCCCGGAAGTTCAGTTAGGCTCAGTTCGCTGAGAACTGAGCCTGCTCCTCTTTAGTCACCATATAGCGGTCTTGCTCTACCATTAGGCAGCTTTATGCAGCTGCCTAGGGTGCCGGGATCTGGGGAGTGCCACTGAGTCTGCATATCACAAAATTAATGATGTCTCTGAAAAAAACATCCTTGTTGTACTTAATGCAAGTCGTGGCTGTGGATCCTTATAAGTCACACTTTCATCTGAGGGGCTGGGAAGTGGGTATTGATGTTGGTTGGGGGCAGTATGCTTACATTTTTTCTAGGGTGCTTAGAAACCTTGTACCGGCCCTGACCATATACATATAATATAGTTGCCAGCACATGTCACCATATACAGTTGTGCTCATAAGTTTACATACCCTAGCAGAATTTGTGATTTTCTGTCCATTTGTCAGAGAATATGAATTATTACTCACAAACTTTTCTTTCACTCATGGTTAGTGGTTGGGTGAAGCCATTTATTGTCAAACAACTGTGTTTACTCTTTTTAAATCATAATGACAACAGAAACTACCCAAATGACCCTGATCAAAAGTTTACATACCCCAGTTCTTAATACCGTGTATTGCCCCCTTTAACATCAATGACAGCTTGAAGTCTTTTGTGGTAGTTGTGGATGAGGCTCTTTATTTTCTCAGATGGTAAAGCTGCCCATTCTTCTTGGCAAAAAGCCTCCAGTTCCTGTAAATTCTTGGGCTGTCTTGCATGAACTGTACATTTGAGATCTCCCCAGAGTGCCTCATTGATATTGAGGTCATGAGACTGAGATGGCCACTGCAGAACCTTCACTTTATTCTGCTGTAGCCAATGACATGTCGACTTGGCTTTGTTTTTTGGATCATTGTCATGTTGGAATGTCCAAGTACGTCCCATGCGCAGCTTCCGGGCTGATGAGTGCAAATTTTCCTCCAGTATTTTCTGATAACATGCTGCATTCATCTTGCCATCAATTTTGACCAAGTTTCCAGTGCCTTTGTAGCTCACACATCCCCAAAACATCAGCGATCCACCTTTGTGTTTCACAGTAGGAATGGTGTACCTTTCATCCTAGGCCTTGTTGACTCCTCTCCAAATGTAACGTTTATGGTTGTGGCCAAAAAGTTCAATTTTGGTCTCATCACTCCAAATGACTTTGTTCCAGAAGTTTTGAGGCTGGTCTCTGTGTTGTTTGGAGTATTGTAAGTGGGATGCTTTGTGGCATTTACGTAGCAATGGCTTTATTCTGGCGACTCGACCATGCAGCCCATTTTTCTTCAAATGCCTCCTTATTGTGCATCTTGAAACAACGACACCACTTTTTTTCAGAGAGTCCTGTATTTCAGCTGAAGTTATTTGTGGATTTTTCTTTGCATCCCAAACAATTTTCCTGGCAGTTGTGGCTGAAATTTTTGTTGGTCTACCTGAACGTGATTTGGTTTCCACAGAATCCCTAATTTTCCACTTCTTAATTAGAGTTTGAACACTGCTGATTGGCATTCTCAATTGCTTGGATATCTTTTTATATCCCTTTCCTGTTTTATACAGTTCAGTTACCTTTTCCCACAGATCCTTTGACTGACAATTCTTTTGCTTTCCCCATGACTCTGAATCCAGACACATCAGTGCAGCACTGGATGAAAGATGCAAGGGTCTTTCAGGAGTCCAGAAACTCACTGATTACAAGCAAACAGATCACAGGTGAGGATGGTTACCTTTAGTAGCCATTCAAACCCGTTTGTGTCAACTTGTGTGCATGTTGTAAGCATCGAAGCATAGTGCGGACTCCTGCAGCCACGAGCTCCCCATTCAATTCTATGGATAGCAAGAGCCACCAACCTTAAACAAAGCTATGGTTAGCCGCAGCATAGCTTCCTGCTTTCTTTGCTAAAATACCTTCACTGACTTCCCTGTCCCCCTGTGCTCCTGCTGAGACAATTGCCGGCAGTATTCATGAGTGTGTATTTTGTAGAAGCTGCCTATATTACTTCAAAAAAAGGGGAGAAGAGTAACTTGCGCCTTGGTTGCAGCCCTGGACTAAACTCACAAGAGCACCACTCCTTGATAACCATACATATACACAAGCAAAAATAGAGTAGTCCACAGGCGCTACTAAATATGGAGTGATCCAGATGTACGATCTTCCCAAGCTTAAAACTCTAGGTTTAAGGATTCCTCAGATCATCAGGATTCCTCCTTCGTATATGGGTTCGCACCTCAAAACTGACCTCCACACCATGCGGAATGTACATCAAAAGGTTTCTTTATATCATCATACGCCTCACTTCTTATCATCTCAACTGGTCATCATCCTATCCCATATAGGAGAAACTCACCTCCAATCAGGGCCCTATGTTCCTTGAAAGGTTTCTTTTATTCTGCGTCACCACCTCAAGCTCTGTCGTGAATTCTTATATTGTCCACCACCGACATTGGGCAGGATGGGCGCAGACAATCCAACACCGAATATATGGCGTAAAAAAGGAATTATACGTGTATCCTAAAAAACAGGAATTTATTCCAAACAACAAGGTAAAACAGATTACAACAGTAAAAATAGAAATAAAAAGGTGAATAGATCCTCTGGTCTAGAGTTGGTTCCAGCCTATACCCCCAGAGAGTTAAATAGAAAAATATCACTTCATAAATCTCCAAATGGGGATAAATACAGCAGGTAGAACAACTTACAGACCTGGGTTTAATTAAAAAAAAGCAGGTACCAACGCGTTTCGGATCTATCATCCTTCCTCAGGGTATATCTCAAAACAACAACCTGTCCAGCCTTTTATACCCACTGACCATTTCCTGGGATATCAACAGCCAATCAGGTTCCTTCAGTGTCTAAACCACCTTTATACCACATTTGCAATTTTTCCTCCCCAATAAGATTATTCTTTATATTCATATATCACAAAAATTATAATTATTCACCCATGAAAACAGTTTAAACATTACAAATAACATAAGTGAAATATAATTAATAAACACAATTTCCAGCACTGGATTCCCGGAATCTCATTATGTCCATAGAGTAGTATTATATGATATCGTCCCCAATCCGGATCGTTTTGCCACTTTTTGGGGAGTATCCATGAGGCATTGGAGTCCACCCTTTACCCAGGAAGTGTCATCATCTGGTGTTGCTGGTTAACATGTCCGTTACAGTCCAATTCCAACATTCTTTAGTTCCTATGTGAAGAGCTGCGTCGTCTGGTCCGTCTGCCCGCGACCGGAAGTGACTTAGCCGAACTTCCGGTTGGTGGAACGCAGGTCCCGGAAGATGTTGAGACGCACGGCCATCTTCAGCATACAGATTCATATTCCGAAAAAGTAAACAATAAATACAGAAGGTTATTAACTATATCTCACCCCCCAAACTTGGCCTTATTACATCCACATTATTCTAATTCATATTGTGATCATAAAACACATCATTATATATAAAATATGAGAATCTATACTTCTACATATAAAAACCCATTCCTTCAATAATTCCATATATTACCATCTATTAGCACCACATATTAACCAGATCAGTATTATACCATAAGGAGAAGATGGAAAATTTGCCCTTTTGTCACGGGTCACTGTATTTAATTTATAGAAACCACTTCATTTCGAAATCAACATTAAGACCCTTGGGATCAAGGGTCCTAAGTTCATAAATGGTTCTCATTTCTAGCTTTGCAAGCCGTATCTCCTCATCACTAGTTCTCCAATTAGGGGTAATGGTTTTTATTCCACAGAAGCTTACCAAGTGGTCTATATTACATTTATGTATTTTGCTAAAATGCAGAGACACATTATGTGTCTCCAAACCCTTTTTGATGTTACGGGCATGTTCAGCCATACGGGTCTTCAACATGTGGGTTGTCCGTCCTACGTATTGGGAACCGCAGGAACATTCAAGCAAATAAACACAGTTTTTAGTGTTACATGTAACGAAGTCCCTTATTTTGTAAGTCTTATTTGTTTGTGTGGACCTATATTGTGTAATTTTATTTTCTTTACTCCGGCATGCCCGACACATGATGCAGGACCCACATCTATAGAAGCCTCTAGATTTATTTCTAGTCAGCATTCTTGGTGCCGTGGTTACACTCTTCACTATGTTCTCTTTCAGGTTCCTGGCTCTTCTATAAACAAATCTTGGAGCCTCTGATATATATTCCCTTAATTTGGGATCCCGTGTGAATATAGACCAGTGGCGCCTGATAATGCGTTCCACCTGTCTGTGCTGGCTATTAAAACCCATAATAATTGGGATATCTACTGGAATATTTTTCTTTAGTCTATCCGTTTTAATAAGTATGCTTTTCTGGTCAATATTGCCTATTTTTTCCATAGCTGTTTGTACTATAAGTGGATCATATCCCTTTTCCTGAAATTGTTCCTGCAATGCTTGTGCTTGTTCCCAAAACACCTCTATGTCAGTACAGTTACGCCTGACCCTTTGGAACTGACTCATCGGAATGCTTTTTAACCAATTATAATGGTGATTACTTTTGTAATCTATGAATGAATTACAATCCGTCTGTTTAGTAAAATTACAAGTTTTGATATTACCATCCTCTATATATATCTGTACATCTAAAAAATTCACCTCTATATCACTGATATTAAAGGATAAATGTATGTTATTTTGGTTGTTATTAATATATTCACAAAACATGTTTAGGGAGGCATGATCACCCCTCCATATGAACAGTATATCGTCTATATAACGATTCCACGACACCAGACTGGCACCCCACTCATGGCCATTCCATACTTGCTGTTCCTCCCAATGCGCCATGAAGAGGTTAGCGTAGCTGGGTGCCAGTCTGGTGCCCATGGTTGTTCCCGTTAGTTGGAGATAAAACGAACTATCGAACCAAAATAAATTATTATGTAAAATGAGGGATGTTCCCTCCAAAACAAAATCATTTTTTCCCCTAGGTATTCCACTTTTCCCCATAAAGAATGACATAGCATCTAGCCCTTGTTGATGATTGATAACCGTATATAGGGATGTAACATCCGCAGTAACTAATAGAAAATCAGGTTTCCAATCTATTAGCATAAGTTATTAATGGTCGCTATAGTGTCCTTCAAATACGATCTGGTGTTTTTAACTATTGGTTGCAATATATGATCTATGAAACATGATAAATTAGATAAACTGGAATTCGTTCCTGCCACAATAGGGCGACCTGGGGGTAACTCTGTGTTTATGAATCTTAGGAAGAATATATAGGACAGGTATGGATGGATTTTCAATCACCAGATACCTATATTCTTCCTCAGTAATCACACCTTTGGTAAGATACATAGCCAAAAAAACCTCAAATTTCTTATTGACATTATCACTGGGGTTTCCTCTTAGTTTTTGATATGTGGATGTATCCATTAGTTGGCGCATCACTTCCTTGTTATAGTCCTCTAAGTTCATAACAATGATGCTTCCCCCTTATTGGCAGGTTTGATTACCACTTCCTTATTTTCACGTAGAGTTTTAATTGCCTTCCGTTCTTCTTTAGACAAGTTAGCTTTCTATTGGGTTTAAACTCCATACTCTCTAGATCAGCTTTCACTGTTTTATCAAAAGACTCGATGAAACTACCTTTCTTGTGTTTAGGGTAAAACTTAGATTTCCTTTTAAATTTGGGTCCAGCATCTAAGTTTTACCCTAAACACAAGAAAGGTAGTTTCATCGAGTCTTTTGATAAAACAGTGAAAGCTGATCTAGAGAGTATTGAGTTTAAACCCAATAGAAAGGTAAACTTGTCTAAAGAAGAACGGAAGGCAATTAAAACTCTACGTGAAAATAAGGAAGTGGTAATCAAACCTGCCGATAAGGGGGGAAGCATCATTATTATGAACTTAGAGGACTATAACAAGGAAGTGATGCGCCAACTAATGGATACATCCACATATCAAAAACTAAGATTAAACCCCAGTGATAATGTCAATAAGAAATTTGAGTTTTTTTTGGCTATGTATCTTACCAAAGGTGTGATTACTGAGGAAGAATATAGGTTTCTGGTGATTGAAAATCCATCCATACCTGTCCTATATATTCTTCCTAAGATTCATAAACACAGAGTTACCCCCAGGTCGCCCTATTGTGGCAGAAACGAATTCCAGTTTATCTAATTTATCATGTTTCATAGATCATATATTGCAACCAATGGTTAAAAACACCAGATCGTATTTGAAGGACACTATAGCGACCATTAATAAACTTATGCTAATAGATTGGAAACCTGATTTTCTATTAGTTACTGCGGATGTTACATCCCTATATACGGTTATCAATCATCAACAAGGGCTAGATGCTATGTCATTCTTTATGGAGAAAAGTGGAATACCTAGGGGAAAAAATGATTTTGTTTTGGAGGGAACATCCCTCATTTTACATAATAATTTCTTTTGGTACGATAGTTCGTTTTATCTCCAACTAACGGGAACAGCCATGGGCACCAGACTGGCACCCAGCTACGCTAACCTCTTCATGGCGCATTGTGAGGAACAGCAAGTATGGAATGGCCATGAGTGGGGTGCCAGTCTGGTGTCGTGGAATCGTTATATAGACGATATACTGTTCATATGGAGGGGTGATCATGCCTCCCTAAACATGTTTTGTGAATATATTAATAACAACCAAAATAACATACATTTATCCTTTAATATCAGTGATATAGAGGTGAATTTTTTAGATGTACAGATATATATAGAGGATGGTAATATCAAAACTTGTAATTTTACTAAACAGACGGATTGTAATTCATTCATAGATTACAAAAGTAATCACCATTATAATTGGTTAAAAAGCATTCCCATAAGTCAGTTCCAAAGGGTCAGGCGTAACTGTACTGACGTAGAGGTGTATTGGGAACAAGCACAAGCATTGCAGGAACAATTTCAGGAAAAGGGATATGATCCACTTATAGTACAAACAGCTATGGAAAAAATAGGCAATATTGACCAGAAAAGCATACTTATTAAAACGGATAGACTAAAGAAAAATATTCCAGTAGATATCCCAATTATTATGGGTTTTAATAGCCAGCACAGACAGGTGGAACGCATTATCAGGCGCCACTGGTCTATATTCACACGGGATCCCAAATTAAGGGAATATATATCAGAGGCTCCAAGATTTGTTTATAGAAGAGCCAGGAACCTGAAAGAGAACATAGTGAAGAGTGTAACCACGGCACCAAGAATGCTGACTAGAAATAAATCTAGAGGCTTCTATAGATGTGGGTCCTGCATCATGTGTCGGGCATGCCGGAGTAAAGAAAATAAAATTACACAATATAGGTCCACACAAACAAATAAGACTTACAAAATAAGGGACTTCGTTACATGTAACACTAAAAACTGTGTTTATTTGCTTGAATGTTCCTGCGGTTCCCAATATGTAGGACGGACAACCCGCATGTTGAAGACCCGTATGGCTGAACATGCCCGTAACATCAAAAAGGGTTTGGAGACACATAATGTGTCTCTGCATTTTAGCAAAATACATAAATGTAATATAGACCACTTGGTAAGCTTCTGTGGAATAAAACCCAATACCCCTAATTGGAGAACTAGTGATGAGGAGATACGGCTTGCAAAGCTAGAAATGAGAACCATTTATGAACTTAGGACCCTTGATCCCAAGGGTCTTAATGTTGATTTCGAAATGAAGTGGTTTCTATAAATTAAATACAGTGACCCGTGACAAAAGGGCACATTTTCCATCTTCTCCTTATGGTATAATACTGATCTGGTTAATATGTGGTGCTAATAGATGGTAATATATGGAATTATTGAAGGAATGGGTTTTTATATGTAGAAGTATAGATTCTCATATTTTATATATAATGATGTGTTTTATGATCACAATATGAATTAGAATAATGTGGATGTAATAAGGCCAAGTTTGGAGGGTAAGATATAGTTAATAACCTTCTGTATTTATTGTTTACTTTTTCGGAATATGAATCTGTATGCTGAAGATGGCCGTGCGTCTCAACATCATCCGGGACCTGCGTTCCACCAACCGGAAGTTCGGCTAAGTCACTTCCGGTTGCGGACGGACGGACCAGACGACGCGGCTCTTCACATAGGAACTAAAGAATGTTGGAATTGGGCTGTAACGGACATGTTAACCAGCAACACCAGATGATGTCACTTCCGGTGGAAAGGGTGGACTTCAATGCCCCATGGATACTTCCCAAAAAGTGGCAAAACGATCCGGATTGGGGACGATATCATATAATACTACTCTATGGACATAATGAGATTCCGGGAATCCAGTGCTGGAAATTGTGTTTATTAATTATATTTCACTTATGTTATTTGTAATGTTTAAACTGTTTTCATGGGTGAATAATTATAATTTTAGTCATATTTGAATATAAAGAATAATGTTATTGGAGAGGAAAATTTGCAAATGTGGTATAAAGGTGGTTTAGACACTGAAGGAACCTGATTGGCTGTTGATATCCCAGGAAATGGTCAGTGGGTATAAAAGGCTGGACAGGTTGTTGTTTTGAGATATACCCTCAGGAAGGATGATAGATCCGAAACGCGTTGGTACCTGCTTTTTTTTTAATAAACCAAGGTCTGTAAGTTGTTCTACCTGCTGTATTTATCCCCATTTGGAGATTTATGAAGTGATATTTTTCTATTTAACTCTCTGGGGGTATAGGCTGGAACCAACTCTAGACCAGAGGATCTATTCACCTTTTTATTTCTATTTTTACTGTTTTAATCCGTTTTACCTTGTTGTTTGGAATAAATTCCTGTTTTTTTGGATACACGTATAATTCCTTTTTTACGCCATATATTCGGTGTTGGATTGTCTGCGCCCATCCTGCCCAATGTCGGTGGTGGACAATATAAGAATTCACGACAGAGCTTGAGGTGGTGACGCAGAATAAAAGAAACCTTTCAAGGAACATAGGGCTCTGATTGGAGGTGAGTGTCTCCTATATGGGATAGGATGATGACCAGTTGAGATGATAAGAAGTGAGGCGTATGATGATATAAAGAAACCGTTTGATGTACATCCCGCATGGTGTGGAGGTCAGTTTTGAGGTACGAACCCATATACGAAGGAGGAATCCTGATGATCTGAGGAATCCTTAAACCTAGAGTTTTAAGCTTGGGAAGATCGTACATCTGGATCACTCCATATTTAGTAGCACCTGTGGACTACTCTATTTTTGCTTGTGTATATGTATGCCTATATTACTGCACTGAATAGATGTCGAGGTATGCTTCTTACCTGCATCCCAATTTTCTTTACTCATGTTGGAAAAAGTGCATATTCGTTCTTTCATCATAATTCAATTTAGATCATATTTTTTTCTCAAGATTGTGTTATTCAGAAAGGAAGCTCATATTAGTGTACTTAGTGGTTGTGGAGGTGTGCCAGTAAACAAAAATCTCCAGTATTTTAATAAAACTACATACTGTAGTTAAGGTAACAGTACTTAATTACCCTATCTCATTCACTTGGTGTTGTGACAGTTACTTTCAATAACAGTAGCTTTACTCCTGTCCTGGTATAACAAATGATATCAATCATGGGTCAGCTGAAAGAAGAAAAGTAACAAACAAGTAGTAGTGCTGGCAGTCATAGTACTTCTTCAACCACTTTTAAAGGATGTTATAGGGTAAAGAAGTTGTAAAGGGCACCTCAAATCTAACAGTATTTTAAAATCCTAAAGAAAATATTTTTATGAAGGGAAAAGTTAATGCCAGAAAATGTAATATTGTCAAGGTGCCATGCACCACACACAGTGGCAAGGAAAGGCTCAGAATGTGCCTTTTTTCAATGGTAGTCCTTCTACTTCTCTTTCATACACTAGAAAAATTTCAAAATGCAGGGCTAAACACAGTAAGGCATATTCTGTAACCTTGCACGCACTACCTTCTCGCTTTGAGTCTAGATGTGGTATTTTTAAAAATAGCAAATCAGTGCACAATAGGAAGACCAATAAGGCAAAAGAACAAATTGTGTATTCACAAACTTTACAAGTCCTTAAGGAGAATCTAAGGGTACCACAAATGCTATTTGTGAATCTGACACTTATCACAGAGAAGCCCAATTCCACTATTTCTGATTAATCTGCAAATGGGATAGTGAGTAGTAGTACAAGCAGTTATGGTGATGGTTTAGACATAGAAATTGAGGATGTTACTTTGGTAGTGCAGCACGATGAATTGGATAATTATATATATATAATGCTAATGAGGACGTTGTTGATGAATATGCTGGACAAGAAGAATTTGATAACATTTAGGAGGATTATGTTGTTTGTTTCAAAGTAATTTAGCCACCAGTGTCAAACGTTCTTCCCAGAAATAATAAGAAGATATCACGTCTGGGTAAAAGACCAAATAAAACTCTCCTTTTTTGTGTGGACATTTTTTAACCCACATTTGCAGTGAGTTAATTCAAATTATTTAGCAGAATCTGGAAATCATATAATAACATGCAATTCAGCAGCAGCTACCAACAGCATGTATATATACCAGCACATGCAATATTCATCGCCAATACCTTCATCATCAAACTTCTCATTCGCGATCAGAGCATCCAATTTTGCAAGGGCATACTGACTCCTCCCCTGTCCAGAATTCCCAATAAGAATGCTTGCACACTAGGGCTGCTGCTATATGGGAGATCACATTAGGAGACCAAGAAGAAGATAATTGTGAAACAATCATTTGCAAGAAGATCCAAGTAAAATAGCCACCATCCTATTGTACAGCAGATCACTGAAGCCAAATTGGTTTTGTTAGCATTCACTCTCTGTCCAATATCTGCCATAAATTCACCTTGTTTTAGACAATTATTTGAGGTTGTGTCCTCACTACTAAATTCAATCTCAATTCCATTTTATTAGAACAACAGTTATTCACCTTTATCAGGATGTTAAACAAAAGTTATAATTTGTCTACAAAATGCCATTGTACCCACTTAAAAACAGATATGTGGACAAGTGGTAATCATTCATCTAAGGATTACATGACTGTGATATCCCACTGGTTGGGTGTATCACCGTCAGCAGCAGTACCATAACTAAAACACAATGCCAGCTCATTTACTCTGTATCACTGGCTTTACTAAGAGGCATACCAGTGTCAATTAGTTGGGAAAACTAAGGGGTGTGATAGCAAAAGAGTTTAGTGCGCTCAAGTGGAACATGATATAATGTCTTCTGCTTCAATTTCTCCTGCAAATGCTGCTGCCAGAAAAAGACTTATTTTTTCCAATAGATTTACTTATGATAATGATGAGCGCACCAGTGTGAAATATTATGACATCCTGCCAAGCTTAATAGAATTACCAATATATATTGACACCTTTACCATGACTCAATCTACAATAATAAAGTAAACATCAATAGAATGGAGGATGATTTTACTGATAATGTACAAATTAGCACCTCACACAGAATACTGATATTAATAAAAAGCAATTTGAAGCCCCTTGAACAAACTCGCTTTGGTATACTTAAGCTGCCCATCCTCTCATGTGTAATGGGAAAGAGCTGGGAACCTTGTGAGTTTAGGAGACCACTACTACAAACTATATGAGGAAGACTTGTGCTGCCTATAAGAACAGTTCATTTTTCTGTAATGTTTAATTATAGTGGGGATGACCTAATATTGTGTGGTGATGATGATGATATTAACAGTGAGGAGGGTGGTGATGAGGATGTTGATGACATCTTCCAAATGTGATGATGATTAACAACACTATTAACTGTATTAAGTCCATCTGTTGCTTGATTAAACCAAACCACAAATATATTTTTTTATGTGGGGTCCCAAACAATCCAAGCACTTCAGCCACAAATGTGGCAGTCCCTGTTGCTGAAGTACTTGAGTTGGAAAACTACGCATGTCCTTTTTAATATACATCATTAGGGTGGGTGAAAGTGCCCAGGGACAATTCCAGTGTGCACCACTCACTATTCATTATGGGCTTTGAAACATTGTGTTTGTTTGACTGGCTGCGTATAATATATTATTGTACTTTACTGGGGCATTGATGTTCTCCTGTATCCTGCAAGGTCATCCAGCACCAGCTTATCTTTATTTTTTTATCCTTCATTGTGTGTTTGACATGCAGCATAAATACTGTACTTCACTGTGCCACTGTAGGTTTTCTATACCATGCCAGGTCATCAATCAACATGTCATCCTCCTTATCATCCTTTATTGTGTGCATTTACAGGCACTGTTTTATACTGTACTTTACTGAAGCATTGATGGTCTCCTGTATCTTGGCTGGCCACTCACCCCCAGTTTCTCATCTAGGCATATAGGCCTTGTATCTACAGCTTCTCCACATATACTGAATAGTATCAACAAATCAAACAATCTTCATATAAAATTCAAATCATATAATTATATCATCATATAATCATGTAATTATTGACTTCAACTATGCTGTTACTCTACCACCTGATCTATGATTAAGAAAAACATTCTATAGGACCGTATAGTTTATTAAACTGCCATCCTGAGTGCAAGAGTTGGCTTAGATCCACTATATTTGAGTTAGGATTCATCCTCTTAGCAGCAATATTGCACAGTTCTGTGGGATATTATCCAGAGTGCAAATTAAAAGAAATGTACTACATGTATTAATGATGACTGGAAAGTGTCTTTAAAAATGTGCAGTAAATGGCTGACTTACTACTTATGATGGAATATACAGTACTTTGGAAGAACAGTTTGGTCACTGTGTAAATAGCTCCTTAAATATAATGCAGTCTTGTAGGAGCTTGTGAAAGCATGATTTCAGCATATCCTGTGCTCTTTTTGATGCTTTTTTTTCATAATAGAAAATGTTCTCAAAGATCTCAACATATAGAATCAGTGTTTAAAAATGTATCTCTTTTTGGCCATTTCTTAATTAACTTGACAGTTGCATCCACTGAAAGACATGCTATTAAATACAATTTTATAAATGACAGTCAAAGACAAAAATACAAACACATTTACTGTCTAAAAAGCACAAAAGTAAATTATTTGAATTCAACAAAGAACTTTTGCAAATAGCATCTTGTTATCTAATCATTTTGTTCAAATCTCATCCTGCCAAACGAAAACTCAGAACTCCATTTTCTAATGTTCACCTACAATAGAGACATATGTGCAGTTCTTTAAACATTTAAAATACAAGATTTTAGAATGATCATGTATAAAAATCTGTTTATTTAACTATTTGTGTTTATTGATGTGCTTAGTGTAAATATATTTTGTATATAATCAAAATTTTTGCCATAGTCAAGTTGTCAGAAGTAAGGATACAAACTCCTTTATGATTTAAAAATGTAATTGCATATTGAATCAACTGTCTAGCATGATCTAAGTAATATTTGCTTTGATAATGAAGTGAAGTACAATCAAACTTTTTTAATGCTGGTATAATAAAGTTACTTGGTCACTGAACAAAATATTTGACATATGTCATCCTGATGGTATCTTTGCTTTTCTTAGTGCAATACATATTCAATAAATCATTGGTATCTACTGTTGTAGATATCCTCATCATGTATTGTTCCCATTGGATCTGCTTTATGAATTAGTTCAAGGCTAAAACTGTATAAAAAATGTAACATATCACCCAGGTTTTGCTTATTAAAAAAGTGCTCAGAGGAGTTCTGCATCAGATTCCTTCAGTTTGTCTGTAACATACAATATACTGCGCATGAGCGTGAAATAAATAAATAAATAAATAAATACATTTCTAAACATACAGTACATCAAATCATACATACTGTAAGATGGATATCTGAATTTACTAGATTGAAATTATACCATAGGTGTGACATGTCAGAATAACTAATCAAGACACATACACAGTATACTGTAAGTAAAATATACTTTTTTTCATTCTCACTAGACACATAAATCATTATGCAATAGAATTTGATCAAGCATGATAAATTATAAACAGTTACAGTATAACATTCTATTCAAAGTTGCTTGATATGGAGGTGCAATTTTAAATATAAACTCATAAATATTGTGAATGTGGTTGTCAATTTTTGTAGTTCTGGTTGCTGGCTCAAAGTCCAAAGCAATATTTAACCCATTCATGCCTAGAAGCCACTACAGTGGACAACTATCATTATCTCCTATAGAAACTCTTTTGAGATCTCTAGTGCATGGTGTCCTCTTCTTTGGACCAAACTTAGAAGGTATACCACCTAGTGGCAGCCTTTGATTTATATGGAAAAAGTTAACATAAAATGGCTGAGAACAGTACATCAGCATCAAGCACTTCAGGGATTTCTGTAAAATATTTACTTACTTTTAATCAAACGCTCAATTAAATTTTTAACAGTTAATGTAAAATCATATGTCCACTTTAGTGGACATACCTGTAATGCAATACAAAAAAATACATACTGTGTGCAAGGTTTATTTTGGCATATAGGCCTAACCTAAATATTGTCCTCATGTAATAGCCATATATGCCAGTTTTGAAAGCCGATAGTATTTAATGATACATTTACAGTAAGGCTAACAGAATGGGAGGGGGGAAAGGATAAAGCTATAATATACAGTAGTAGGATATCTCCACATATCAAAGTCATGAACCAGGGCTAATTCTAATAATCAGTTATTGCAGATGCACCCCTGGGGCACTCAACCTATAATTCAAAATTGTTTTAAAAACATACCATTTATTAAAGATCACTTTTAAAAACAACCCATCACAGAGATATTTGACAGACGAACTCAAAAGTATTAACAGTGTAAGGCCACCAATAAGCCCGTATTAGAATTAATTGCAAGTATATATTGTATTTTTTTGGCAATTAGTAAACGGAGAAATATAATAAATGTATTATTATATATTTATTACCAGTTATTTATATAGCGCACACATATTCCGCAGCGCTGTACAGAGTATATTTGCCCATTCACATCAGTCCCTGCCCCAGTGGAGTTTACAATCTGGATTCCCTATCACATGTACACACAGATACATTCACTAGGGTTATTTTTGTTGGGAGACAATTAACCTACCAGTATATTTTTGAGGAAGGAAATCCACACAAGTACGGGGAAAATATACAAATTCTGCACAGTTAGGGCCATGGTAGGAATCGAACCCATGACCTCAGTGCTGTGAGGCAGTAATGCTAACCATTACACCGTCTGTACTGGGAATATTTCCCCAAAACATTGTAACAAACAAACAATATAAATATGGACCAAGGCAGGTACGTATCAAATCAAAGTATGAGATTTGCTGGTGGGTAGTGAAGCATTTGAACAAGAATACAAAGAAAAAGGGATTGCAGATCAGGTACAGCTGCCCAATTGATACATAGGAATGCATGCAGGTACAGATGAAATCAAAAGTAATTTCAGAGCACAGGTGCTGGGTAACTAAGGTATAAGTCTTTTAAGAATCTGGCAGAACACAGCAAGGCAGGCCTAGGCAAGGCTGGAACTGGAACAGGCTGAGCAGACTCCCAGACTAGGTTTCAGAAACCGTTTGGAGCTCAGCTAGTACAAGTAATGTTCTCAGGACAAGGGATACAAGTCATATAACCAGCAGGTCTGTGTAAGGCTAGTTGCCTTTTAACTGGAGCAAGGACCAATCGCAACCCAGCCCCCTTGATTACAGAATACAATGCAACTGGCATGCTACACACTTACACAGTACCCAAGGCAATAATAATGTGCAGCTGGTATACAAACAGAACAATACTGCTCTCTGATAGCAGCACCTCTGGTAGCACAGAGGTACTGTAGGCCAGACAAAACAACAGCACTTCTGGCACACAGAGGTACTGCAGGCCAGACACAATAATTGTTAGAGAAGTAACACTGAAAAGGTGCAATGAAAAAGTAAAGTGAAGGGAGAAATTACACAGTTGATGCTGCTGCCTGCTGTGTATAATACATAGTGAACAGCATGTGAGTGATCTCCTGGATGAAACTGCTATCAGAAAGAAGAAAGTAGTAAGACCCTGTGCCAACAGGCAGCTACTGTAACCCCTGATATCTGCAGACAGTGCACGGGTCAGCAGACAAGATTTAATAGCTAGAAGTGTCCCCGAGGCGAAAGTACTTTTACAGATGAGAGTGTAGTCCACAGTGATGCTGCAGTGAGGGGGTAAGACCTTTGTACTGGAGTGACCCCTGTGTTTGCCAATATGTGCACATTTCACCAGAAGTGGGTTTCACAATTGGTCACTCACTGTAGAGAGCAGCCATCCCATCTATACTAACTAACTGATGGGTATATGATCTAATCCGAAATTAATAGGTGTGGCTATTCAGCAATAAGACAGCTTTTCTATGGTGCCCCATGTAGATGTCAAAATGACAATATCCAGACATTGACCAATCATAATAGGTGTAGGAGTGGCCTCATGCATGTCAGTCATTTACCGTGCCATATGTATACATTTGTAGAGGTCTGAATACAGGTTCTAAAAGGAGTGCTGCAAATTGGATAGCGCTTAGTACACAAGTATACAGTATTCATATCATATTCTGTAAATCACAACGCACTATTCATCAAAGTACAGTGTTCAGAAACTTGCTGATCGGTACTGGTACAGTATACGTGCCATGTCTAAATAGCATATTGCATTGCTAAACCTTCTATAATCAAAGGAGAACTGTTTGCCACACCATGGGTATACTATTGTGGAAGTCCAAGCATAGGGTCTAAAAAGAGCGCTGCAATAGGGGGCGGTCTGTACATAAACACATAGCGTTCATACCTTATTCAGTATATCACAAAATGCTGTCAATTGAAATATAGTGTAACTTATTAATCATTACTAGTACAGTGTAAGCGCCACATCTAAATGGCATATTGCGATGCTTTACCTTTTGCAAGCAATAGAGAACTATTTGAATGGAGAACGTCAATCTAAATAAATTTGGTGTAGCAGCACACGCGAAGTGTAGCCAACACTATATAAGATCAGTTTGTAGATCAGCCAATCTCAGTATGCAGTATGTGAGCAATGCCTCAGTTATATTTAAGCCAGTTATGTAAGCCAATTGGAGTACCACTAGAGGATATATGTATAAATATTTGGCTGTCCAAACACAAAACCTAAAGGCTTTAGAATACAAGAGCACTCGGAGGAAACCGGTGCCAGTTTGGACTGGTACAGAACTACTAATAAGGTCTTTGATGTACTGTTTACAGATGCTTTCAGCCACATTAAATATTACTTTTGACTTTGAGCCACCAACCAAGACTAAAAAACTGACAACCACATTCATGATATTTATATATTTTTAAACTGTACCTCCATAGCAAGTACTGTAGTTTTGGATATAAGTTTATAACTATTTATAATTTATTGTGCTTGATCTAATTTATTGACATTCGATTGCATAATGTTTTCTATGTGTCTAGTCATATTAAACCTATGGTATTTTATAGCGCAGTACCTCATTTTTTATTTAAATTGAGATCTTTCTTTTTGTTGGAAAATTCAGTGTGCTTTCAAATGCTGCTAGTATAAATTTTAAGTGCTAATATTTTTATTGAAGTAAAACAGAATAAAACAAATACAACACACAGATGTGTCCACTCACATCTAGCCTCTCTGCACGATAAAAGCCCTTCTTGTCACGCCATGCCTTGGAGTGACTCGATAGCAGTCTTTTACGTGCAACCTTTTCCATTAAAATTATTACTTATTTACAAATGATACATCTAGAATTCACAAGCAGCTTACGCTGATTAAAATGATATCTGTCATGCTTATATTCTGTGTGTGTGTTGGACAGCAGCTGTATCTGCATACGAAATGGTATGTTACAGTGTTTTCCAGGAAAATAAATAACACCAGTGTGCACAAAGGGTAATACTGCACTCGAATTAGGAGCTCTGGGCTGCACTGCGGGCAATGACTAAACAGGAACACCAATGTTCAACAAGGGTTAATGCTGCCCCTGTATAAGGAGATCTGGGCTGCACTGCAGCCAGTGACAGAAAAACAACACCAATGTGCACCAAGGGTTAAAGCTTCAGTTAAGTTACAGCACTAGTGTGACACTCTTAGCCAGCATGCAATTAAACAAGTAATATAGGCCGTCATTCCGAGTTGATCGCTCGCTAGCTGCTTTTAGCAGCAGTGCAAACGCTAAGCCGCCGCCCTCTGGGAGTGTATCTAAGCTTAGCAGAAGTGCGACCGAAAGGTTAGCAGAATAGTGCTGACATTTTTTCAAGCAGTTTCAGAGTAGCTGCAGACCTACTCCTTCCTTGCGATCACTTCAGACTGTTTGGTTCCTGGTTTCACGTCACAAACACGCCCTGCGTTCGGCCAGCCATTACCCCGTTTCCCCAGGTACGCCTGCGTTTTTACCTGACACGCCAGTGTTTTTTAGCACACTCCCAGAAAACGGGCAGTTATCACCCAGAAACACCCACTTCCTGTCAATCATTCAACTATCACCAGTGCGACTGAAAAGCATCGCTAGACCTTTTGTGAAACTGCATAGTTTTGTGTAAAGGTATGTCGCACGTGCGCACTGCGGCCCATATGCATGCGCAGAAATGCCGATTTTTAGCCTGATCGCTGTGCTGCGAACAATGGCAGCTAGCGATCAACTCAGAATGACCACCAAACTGTAGATCCTTGAGAAAACCCTAATAGAGAAACAGCTACAGGCAAGCAGTAGCCATTGTCCATGTTCTAACGATATAGCAATATACTGAGATTGTTACTTCTGTGGCATAACACACATGTTGCAACATTTACCCAGTAGCTGTACAGCCGCTTTAAACCGAATGGTCTTAGAGCCCTCGATCAACCCTGGTATGGAGTAGGTACTGACACTGACAAAGTGGTTTGCGGTCAGAGGTGCAGCTAGGTGCCATAGTGCCCAGAGAATGGTTATGTTTTGGCACCCCCAGCCCCACCCCAACCATCCCCTGTACTGAATTGGGGACCTAGCAAACATGTGGCATGTTACATTTGAAAATAAAAATATTTAAATACTCTAATTTGGTGACAGGGTCAGTTCTAGAACTTATGGAGCTCTGGGCAAAAGTTTCCTTTGGGTACCTTCAAGTTTATAATATGCACTGTGCATGCCATAGACATGCAACTAAAATATATGGGGCATGGCTGTTTCCTACCTAGTCTCAGAGTCCGAGTAAGTGTGCATACCATCTGCTTTTCTTCCTCCTGCTCTGTGGCTGCCTTAGCAGCGGTCAGTGGTGCAGGGAGAGTGGGGGATAGGGTATAAATTACCCGGGCCAAGGTATGATGGAGGGGACAAGTGAGGGCCCAACGGGGCCCCCCAAGCTTCCTCCCCCTTAACTGGCAGCAGCAGCAACTCTTCTCCTAAGCCCAGCACACGCTGCTTACTGCTGGGCTGGAGTGTGGCCATGGTGGCGCTTAAAATACAATTTTTTCAGTATTTTTTCAAAGGGTGCATGACCACGCCTCCTGTGATTAGGCCATGGCCTCTGAAAAGTACCTGGGCCAAGCCGGGCTCTGTACTGCTCTGTATGTGTGTGTAATATCTATCTATAAACAGTATATACATGTGTGTGTGTGTGTGTGTGTGTGTGTGTGTGTGTGTGTCTGTCTATCTATATCTATATATGACATGGCTGCCACTCCAAAATACTGCGCAATTTCCTGGGTGCCCTCAGTGGGATGACCGGTAATATAAGCAGAAATACTGTGGCACTCTCGGGACTTACTAATGTAACAATATATTCTGGCAAGTCAACATTTCAGTTTATTCAACTTTAATCATAGTAATCAGCATTGCTGCATATACTATATGTTTGTGTGTTTATGTGTGTGTGTGTGTGTGTGTGTGTGTGTATACAGCGATTGCACTTACACGCTATAGAGCATCCTTTAACCCAAAATTACAATGGAGGATCCACTTTCACAAAATGATGGTGTTCCAGGGAATGCGCTCTGCAACCAATGCAGATTTTATGTGACTGACCCACCAGCCTAATAGTGAACACTTTTGTCCCAAGTGCTGGGTGGTATGTCATGCTCCTGTGAGTGGCTACTTCTTGTGTGCCAGGCAGGCCCCCAAAGTGGTGCAGCCTAGCAAGAATACAGGGTGTCGACACACTCCTTGTGTGTGTGGGGGAGGGGGGGGGGGCAGAAAGTTACTGTACCAGGGCCCAGGACTTCTCTTGGCAGCCCTGACAGCAGTCGTGGCACGGTGGGGTTCAGGGTTGCTCCAGTGGCACGCCCTCTGACTTTGCTAGCACCTGGAGCTCATGCTCCACTGGAGCCACACTCGCTACTCCCCTGCTTGCGGTGAGAAGCCGGAATTAAAGATGTCAGCCATTGTAGTTGGTGGCATATATTACAGGCACCAGCAATAGTACATGGTGGTCAGTCATAAGGAGATAATATTAATGCTGCACACATTGCCCACCTAATTACCTAGCTGCACTGTAGATCAGTGGGGAAACAGTTATTAATCATATATAGATCCATATGAACCTGTGCTATGTTTGGACAAAATATAATGTACATACGATTATATCGTGTACACACTTTTTGAGGGCACAATAGAATCTGGGTATCTATTATGAACTTTGAAATCAGGGACGTAACTAGAACTTTGTGGATACCCATAGAAAAATTTTTAAGGAGCCCCCAACTCCAGAAATAGATGGACAGCAAGGACATAAAGACAGAAGGTGGTGGAAGGGACACTGAAAGTGACAGCAGGGACACAGAGTGACAGCAAAGACATAGGGAAAGAGAGAGACCCAGCAGGGACATAGGGACAGAGTGAGCCAGCAGGGACGTAGGGACTGAGAGAGTGCCGGCAAAGACATAGGGACAGAGAGAGGCAGCAGGGACATAGGGACAGAGAGAGAGCGAGAGAGAGGCACCAGAGATGTAGGGCAGGGATAGAGACAGCAGGGACATAGGGACAGAAAGAGATGCTGGAGAGACGTAGGGACAGAGAGAGGGGCAGCAGGAATGTAGGGACAGAGAGAGGGGCAGCAAAGACTTAGGGACAAAGAGAGAGACAGCAGGGATGTAGGGACAGAGAGAGAGGCATCATGGACGTAGAGAGAGAGGCAGCAGGGAATGTTTTATAATTATAGATATGCGATAGACACTCATTTCAAATACAACCTCCGCATACCTGCATATGGAGCCCACACCACTCCCTTCTACCCCATCTGGGATTCCTGTGTACCTGCATAGGGAGGCTGTCCTCCATGGACAGCCTCTTCATGTGATCCGCGGCTGCCAGCAGCTGTGGAGTCTGTCCAGGCAGGTGTCCAGGGAGGCGAACAGGGAGCAGAGTCGGAGAGCAGGCAGAGTGCATTGTGGGGGAGAGGCGGGGCTGCTGCTGTGGTCCTGGGATGCTGCTGTGCTTAGATCACACCCACTGCTTCTGAGGGGGAAGGGGAGTACCTGTGGATGTTCTTCGTGGCCGTCTCGGGGGGTGCAGAGGGAGCAGCGCCCCCTGCATCCTTGGTAGTTGTCCCACTGATAATTACTCAGCAGCTCACACATGTTTATTGCAGAGGGCTGAAGGTATAAAAATATCATGAACTCGCTGTGGAATTATATTCGTGGAAAGTGTGACCTGTTGTGGAAGACGCCACCTTGAAGGATCACATAAAGATATCTTTCAATGAACATAGGGTATACTTTGTAGGTGAGTGTCTTTCTTACGGGTCAGGACTGCGGCTGCGCGGCATCTGCAATGCACACTCACGTCGTTGCCCGCAGCGACGCCACCAGCACAGAAAGTGATCTCAGCGGCGATAGCATGAAGACCGACAGGCGGGAGGCGTTCCGGGGTGGATACTCACCGTTTTCAAGGCATGGTGAGGCAAACACAGGCGGATCCAGGTATTTTGAGGGCGGATGTCTGACGTCAATTCCGGGACCTTCATCGCTGGATCCGTCACACAGTGTAAGTAAGTCTGACCCTGGTCTTGTTATGCAGGAAACTTTTTTAGCATAGCAGGGCTGCACAAGCGATCGCAGCCCTGCTATGCTAAAATACACTCCCCCATAGGCGGTGTCAAGTTGATCGCACGAGCAGCAAAAAGTTGCTACGTGCGATCAACTCGGAATGAGGGCCAAAGATCTGATCACAATCACAATGTGCTCCCAGCTCCAGGTATTGGGGAGAGACACCCTCTACAGTCACTGCAGTTCCCTTGCAGTAAAATCTATTTAGAGACAAATTTTATCTCGTATGAGTATTTTGTAGCTCTACATGGACATTAAGGAAAGGGCAGATAATAATGTCAGCTGCAAAATAGCTGGCAGTTTGCAGCCCTGCATGTTATCATATAGAAGTCACAGCTCAGAGAAGCTAATTATTCTAATTTTGTTTTCAACAGTTTAATGGCACCCCTCCCTCCCCATGGAGCTGCGTAAGGAGTGCACATGGCACACCCTCACCCACCTTCTCCCTCGCCCAGGACCCCTGTGTACCTGCATAGGGAGGCTGTCCTCATCATGTGATCTGCAGCCGCCAGCAGCTACGTAGTCTGTCCAGGCTGGTGTCCAGAGTAGCAGCCAGGGTGGAGAGGCAGAGAGCAGGCAGAATGCAGCCCTCTCCCACTGGACCCATGGCTCACTGCAGCTCCAGCATGGGATGGGGGGAGGCGGGGCCACCGCTGTGGCCCAGATATTCTGCTGAGCATGGATTGCACACACTGCTTCTGAGGGGGAATGGGGGCACCTGCAGCCGTTCTTCGCGGCCTTTGCATGGGGTGCAGGGGGAACACCTGCGGTCCCTGGAAGCATCTTGGGCCCCATAGCATCTGCACCCCCTGCACACCCCTATGTGAAATAATACACTGTGCACTAATAATACATACAACTACTCACTGGGAACAGTTACAAAAGTGACCTCAATTAACCTCACAGTCTACAGAAGACTGCACAGTTCGTACCAATAGCTATAATGGAGTATCGCAAACCTCCATTATAGCCTAAGCGCTCCTCCTGATTGAAAGGCCAGGAGAGCACAGCCAATCAGCAGAGTGCTATGACGTGGTGCTCCCTGATTGGCTGGTGGGTCCCCTAGTGACAGGAGTCATGAGGGGTCCCGGCATTCAGGGAAAGGGGATCCATGTGTAAGCATGGATCCCCTTTAGTTGCGTGGTTCGGGTTTTTACGTTTTATTTTTTTTATCCCTGTGGATGCCTACATGGACCAAAGAGGACCAATCTACACAGGAATAGGTGAGTATAAAAATTTATTTCACAGGTACCCTAATGGATTTTACTAGACAAAGGGACTCCATGGGACACTAGGTATGTGTGAGTGTGTAATTGTGCATGTATGTGTAAATAAACTCATACTAATACGGTGTGCGAGTCTTGTTTTTTGGGGGGTATTTCTTTTGTTGTGGAACTACAGGTTTCATCGGGCCCTTTAATTCCCTGCAAGCTGGTACTTGTGGTTCTCCAAGTACCAGCATGCAGAGGAGGCTTGCTGGGACTTGTAGTTCCACAGAAAAAAAATATTATTTTTTTTCTATTGCGGGGTACACTGGGCTCCACAAGGATTGTGGAGTAGGATCTTGAGCCGAGGCACCAACAGGCTCAAAGCTTTAGACTGTTCCCAAGATGCACAGCGCTGCCTCCTCTATAACCCCGCCCCCATGCCAGTGAGCTCAGTTTGTAGTTGGTGCCTGCAGTAGCAGGTCACTTAACAGGAAGGCTGTCTCAGGCAGCCTATTCTTAGCTTTAAATTTGACAGAAAAGAAGAAGAATCTACAAGGGTTGCAGCAGGCTATGTCTAATAGATACCTTTGCTGCAGCTCCATCACCCCCAGCGGCGCTGTATACTCCCGCGCTGCGGTTGCCGGGTAACTGCAGTGGAGGCGTCGGCTTCTTCTCTCCTTCACGTGAGTCACACACACGCCGCCATCTCCCGGATCGCGGGGCCGCTGACAAGGGGGAGGTAAGGGGCTTCTGTGCCACACTTTGCACCGTGATCCAGCGCGGCCTTAGGAGGCGGGCCGCGCGCTGGCGTGGACATGGATTACTGGGCTGATGTTCCACTAGCCACCAGGGATATACTTTATGGGCACAGGCAGTGGCGGAACTGTGGGAGGCAGTGGAGTCGGCTGCCGCCGGGCTCCTGACCGCAAGGGGGCACATCTCCTCCACTGTCTCCCGCTGCCTGAGGACCGCGCTGCTATTGCAGACGGAGGAGCTGTGTTAGTTACACGGAAGCTGCCTCCTGTATTTACAGAGAGCTGGCACTGGCTGCAGCTAGGGGGAGCTCCACATCACAGCTCCTCCCGGGCCCTTCTAGTTAAGTAAGCCAGCCGAGGGAAGCGCTCTGCTCCTCCGTGCTCCGTAAGCCTGATGATAGGCAAAGGTAGGCACTGTGTGTGGGGGGGGGGGGGGGAGAGGTGGATTTGGGGGGAAGCACTGTGTTTTGTGTGTGGGTGTGTTTTTAAGGAAAGTTGTGCATTCAAGTAAAAAAGAGGCATGTGTGTGTGTGTGTGTGTGTGTGTGTGAGTGAGTGAGTGATGTGAGAGGCATGTGTGTGTGTGTGTGTGTGTGTGTGTGAAAGGCATGTGTGTGTGTGAGTGTGTATGTGTATGTGTGTAAGTGAGAGGTATGTGTGTGTGTGTGTGTGTGTGAGAGGCATGTATGTGTGTGTAAGTGAGAGGCATGTTTGTGTAAGTGAGAGGCATGTGTGTGTAAGTGAGAGGCATGTTTGTGTAAGTGAGAGGCATGTGTGTGTGTGTGTGTAAGTGAGAGGCATGTGTGTGTGTGTAAGTGAGAGGCATGTGTGTGTGTAAGTGAGAGGCATGTGTGTGTGTAAGTGAGAGGCATGTGTGTATGTAAGTGAGAGACGTGTGAGAGGCATGTGTGTGTGTGAGAGGCATGTGTATGTAAGTGAGAGGCACGTGTGTGAGAGGTGTGTGTGTAAGTGAGAGGCACGTGTGTGAGAGGTGTGTGTGTGTGTAAGTGAGAGGCGTGTGTGAGAGGTGTGTTTGTGTGTAAGTGAGAGGTATGTGTGTGAGAGGAAAGGATTAAAGGAGGCATTTAAGCATTTCTACAGGACTATGTACAGAGCACACACCTGGTCTGGGTACACACTACCTTATAAATGGGTGGTAGTCATGCGACCGCCGGTCGGCTGACCGACAGTCACATGACCTCCTCCGTGAGCCCGACGGCTCACTATCCCGATGGTCGGCATGCCGACCAACAGGGACTATTTCCACTCGTGGGTGTCCACGACACCCATAGAGTGGGAATAGAACCCGTGGCGACCGCAGGTCGCCACCGAGCCCGCAAGGGGCTTGCTGCACTCGCCCCTCCCCGCCGGGATCCCGGCGTCGCTATGCTGCCGGGATCCCGGCGTCGGTAAGGTGACCGGCGGTCAGGAGACCGCCGGTCACCCGTACTACACCCCTTATAAATATATGGAGGGGTGTCCGTTCTGAATGTGTGTGTGCGTGTAAGTGAAAGGCATGTGTGTGTGTGTGTGTGTGTGTAAGTGAAAGGCATGTGTGGGTGTTTAAGTGAAAGCAGCGTGTGTGTTTTTAAGTAAAGGAGGTGTGTGTGTGAAAGCGGCGTGTGTGTGTTTAAGTGAAAGAGACGTGTGTGTGTTTAAGTGAATGAGGCGTTTGTGTGTTTTTTTTAAATATATATATATATATAGTGTTCACGCTAGGTGTCTTTCACAGGGCGCTGCGCCCTGCCCCTTAGACAGCTGAATCCCGCCCTGCCCGTTTTTGTGCGCCCTGCCGTTTGCTGCCTGCTGGACCCCTCCACGCCGCCGGACCCAGCCGTGCGCCGCCGTACCCGGTAAGCACTTGAGAGTTCCCCTAGGCTAAATTAACCTTGTAAGTATTTTGCAGCTGTAAAATTCAATCTCAGTGCTCTCTACCTGGTGCAGTGTGCCTCAGTGCTCTCTACCTGGTGCAGTGTGCCTCAGTGCTCTCTACCTGGTGCAGTGTGCCTCAGTGCTCTCTACCTGGTGCAGTGTGCCTCAGTGCTCTCTACCTGGTGCAGTGTGCCTCAGTGCTCTCTACCTGGTGCAGTGTGCCTCAGTGCCCTCTACCTGGTGCAGTGTGCCTCAGTGCGCTATCTGGCGCAATATGTATAACGTGTTTTACCTGGTGCAGTGTGTATAGGAGGTTCTACCTGGTGCAAATGTGTATTAGGTGCACTACCGTGTGGTGTAATGTGAATTGCCACTAGTATGTGGCCACGCCCCTTCCCCACAAAACAACGCCCCTACATTTTTGCTGCGCGCCAAAGGCCCGCACTGTCCCTGTTTTGGCCTATAGGAATAGGAGCACCAAGCATTATAGTATGTACCTAAGTTTGCCCATCTAACTTAAAAAAGTGCCCTCCCGAATGGAAAAATGTGCCCTCCCTGTGATCAGCACTCTGCCCTAAAAAAATCCTAGAGTGAACACTAGTTATATCGGCACACCGCTGCGCCAAAGCATCTCCATCGAGACCCGCTGGCGGGTGAGGGAGCACTGTAGGTGTACTATAATGGTATGCTGGTGTCTGTTTTATTGTAATGACTGACTTGGTGTGCGTCCACTTTCTATGTGTATCTATATTACTATTGGGAAAGGTACCTGAGCACGCTGCTACTGTTCACCCTTAGTGCCGGATAGCTACATATGGTAAGTGTGTGTATATGTAGGGGGGCACCAACATTTATCATGCCTCCGGGCGATTGGGACGATCTTACGCCACTGGGCACAGGTCAGGGGGGACGTTGTACCATCCCCCCCACCCCGTTTTCTTTAATGCCCGCATGCCCGGTGGGGATGCAAGCAGGGGGAGCAGGCCAGACCTGAGGCCCCTCCCCCCAGCCCCAGGGTGCCATTTATGCAATGTTTCCACCCTGGAGCTGCTTCCTTCTCCCTCACTCCCGGTCAGCAGCCATTACAGATAGAGCCTTGCTGTTCCTGGGACTGCTGGGGCAAATCCTCCTCTGTGGAACCGCCTGACTGCCAGTGCTGTGCTTCCTACAGGACACTTGAGTATTCTACCTGTCACTGGGACTGTGTTAGTTAAGAAAGAGTGCATAATTTCAGGGTTGTGTGGTACAAACACCCTGTGAAATACATCCAGTGCGTACTGTGTTTGTTATATCTATTGTTATCACATATAGCCATACTGAATATTACTTTGTATTGCTAGTCCAGTGCAGTTTATGGTACATAATTTCTGCATGGTACGTTTGTGACTATATACGTGTGTGTGCATGTAGCTGCTGCGTGGTTGCCCTACTGCAGGGTATTTCACTCAGCGTGCTATTCCTATATTGCTATACCTGTGGTGGCCAAGTGTTTCAGGTTTTCTCTGATGATAATATGGGATTGTTTCACAAGATATACTACTGGAGTATTTTAAACTTGTGAATTTTAGTCACCATATGTTCTATTCCTATTGAACTCTCAGTCTGTGCCATATTAGGCTGTTTCTCTGAGAGTTCTTACTAGGTATAGAGCTGCTACAATTTGTACCGGGTTGCCCATTACTGTGCGCATAGTTATGTCTGCTACACGTGGCAACGACATTGGGGCCTCTCCCACACTGCGTGGTAGTGAGCCCACTGACGGAATGGAGTATAATTTAGCAGCTGAGAGTTCAGGTTCAGGGGGTTCCTTGCCCCCCAGTGGGTCTTTAGGACCTTTGGTTAAATTTTCCATATTGTTAAATACGCTTGTAACTAAATTGACACCCCCTGTGGGACCACCTGTGCCACTACCACAGTTTATGGTCCCTGCTGTGAACCCGCCATGGGCGGATCAGCTTTCCACTCAGTTACAGCATTTGAACTGATCCATGTCTAAATCTAAAGGTCACTCTCGCCCGCATAAGACTAAGTCGTCTTCTAAAAGGGCCATTACCTCCTCCCAATCCGAGGCTTTAACTGACACGTCTTCCGAGGAGGACAGTGCATATACTGACACTGACCCCTCAGACACTGACGCTGATGTTTCAGATGGGGAGGGGAAATCATCCGTGGATGTCTCGGATTTGATTGAGGCGATACGGCTCATTCTTCAAGTGGCTGATGATTCTAAACCTGAGACTGTCTCCAAGAAACCTGATAGGTTTAAGTGTAAGAAGGTGGTTAAGCAGGTTTTACCCTACTCTAACCACCTGATTGACATATGTCAGGAATCCTGGGAAAATCCGGGGACAAAGTTTACACCGAATAAGAGACTGTTGGTTTGCTATCCTGTCTCTGCGGAGGTGTGTAAAAATTGGGAAACTCCTCCGCCTGTAGATTCTCATGTGGCGCGCATGGTTGTTTCCTCTGCTCTGCCAGTAACTACCATCACCTCTCTGAAGGAACCAACGGATCGTCGTGTGGAGAGTAGAGATGTGCACCGGAAATTTTACGGGTTTTGTGTTTTGGTTTTGTGTTCGGTTCCGTGGCCGTGTTTTGGGTTCGAACGCGTTTTGGCAAAACCTCACCGAATTTTTTTTGTCGGATTCGGGTGTGTTTTGGATTCGGATGTTTTTTTCAAAAAACCCTAAAAAAAGCTTAAATCATAGAATTTGGGGGTCATTTTGATCCCAAAGTATTATTAACCTCAATAACCATAATTTCCACTCATTTTCAGTCTATTCTGAACACCTCACACCTCACAATATTATTTTTAGTCCTAAAATTTGCACCGAGGTCGCTGGATGACTAAGCTCAGCGACCCAAGTGGCCGACACAAACACCTGGCCCATCTAGGAGTGGCACTGCAGTGTCACGCAGGATGGCCCTTCCAAAAAACACTCCCCAAACAGCACATGACGCAAAGAAAAAAAGAGGCGCAATGAGGTAGCTGTGTGAGTAAGCTAAGCGACCCTAGTGGCCGACACAAACACCTGGCCCATCTAGGAGTGGCACTGCAGTGTCAGGCCGGATGGCCCTTCCAAAAAATACTCCCCAAACAACACATGACGCAAAGAAGAAAAAAAAGAGGCGCAATGAGGTAGCTGTGTGACTAAGATAAGTGACCCTAGTGGCCGACACAAACACCTGGCAAATCTAGGAGTGGCACTGCAGTGTCACGCAGGATGGCCCTTCCAAAAAATACTTCCCAAACAGCACATGACGCAAAGAAGAAAAAAAAGAGGCGCAATGAGGTAGCTGTGTGACTAAGATAAGCGACACTAGTGGCCGACACAAACACCTGGCCCATCTAGGAGTGGCACTGCAGTGTCACGCAGGATGGCCCTTCCAAAAAACACTCCCCAAACAGCACATGACGCAAAGAAAAATGAAAGAAAAAAAAGGTGCAAGATGGAATTGTCCTTGGGCCCTCCCACCCACCCTTATGTTGTATAAACAGGACATGCACACTTTAACCAACCCATCATTTCAGTGACAGGGTCTGCCACACGACTGTGACTGAAATGACGGGTTGGTTTGGACCCCCACCAAAAAAGAAGCAATTAATCTTTCCTTGCACAAACTGGCTCTACAGAGGCAAGATGTCCACCTCATCATTATCCTCCGATTCATCACCGTGTACATCCCCCTCCTCACAGATTATCAATTCGTCCCCACTGGAATCCACCATCACAGCTCCCTGTGTACTTTGTGGAGGCAATTGCTGCTGGTGAATGTCTCCATGGAGGAATTGATTATAATTAATTTTAATGAACATCATCTTCTCCACATTTTCTGGAAGTAACCTCGTATGCCGATTGCTGACAAGGTGAGCGGCGGCACTAAACACTCTTTCGGAGTACACACTTGTGGGAGGGCAACTTAGGTAGAATAAAGCCAGTTTGTGCAAGGGCCTCCAAATTGCCTCTTTTTCCTGCCAGTATACGTACGGACTGTCTGACGTGCCTACTTGGATGCGGTCACTCATATAATCCTCCACCATTCTTTCAATGGTGAGAGAATCATATGCAGTGACAGTAGACGACATGTCCGTAATCGTTGGCAGGTCCTTCAGTCCGGACCAGATGTCAGCATCAGCAGTCGCTCCAGACTGCCCTGCATCACCGCCAGCGGGTGGGCTCGGAATTCTGAGCCTTTTCCTCGCACCCCCAGTTGCGGGAGAATGTGAAGGAGGAGATGTTGACAGGTCGCGTTCCGCTTGACTTGACAATTTTCTCACCAGCAGTTCTTTGAACCCCTGCAGACTTGTGTCTGCCGGAAAGAGAGATACAACGTAGGTTTTAAATCTAGGATCGAGCACGGTGGCCAAAATGTAGTGCTCTGATTTCAACAGATTGACCACCCGTGAATCCTTGTTAAGCGAATAAAGGGCTCCATCCACAAGTCCCACATGCCTAGCGGAATCGCTCAGTGTTAGCTCCTCCTTCAATGTCTCCAGCTTCTTCTGCAAAAGCCTGATGAGGGGAATGACCTGACTCAGGCTGGCAGTGTCTGAACTGACTTCACGTGTGGCAAGTTCAAAAGGTTGCAGAACCTTGCACAACGTTGAAATCATTCTCCACTGCGCTTGAGACAGGTGCATTCCACCTCCTATATCGTGGTCAGTTGTATAGGCTTGAATGGCCTTTTGCTGCTCCTGCAACCTCTGAAGCATATAGAGGGTTGAATTCCACCTCGTTACCACTTCTTGCTTCAGATGATGGCAGGGCAGGTTCAGGCGTTTTTGGTGTTGCTCCAGTCTTCTGTACGTGGTGCCTGTACGCCGAAAGTGTCCCGCAATTCTTCGGGCCACCGACAGCATCTCTTGCACGCCCCTGTCGTTTTTTAAATAATTCTGCACCACCAAATTCAAGGTATGTGCAGAACATGGGACGTGCTGGAATTTGCCCAGATTTAATGCACACACAATATTGCTGGCGTTGTCCGATGCCACAAATCCACAGGAGAGTCCAATTGGGGTAAGCCATTCTGCGATGATCTTCCTCAGTTGCCGTAAGAGGTTTTCAGCTGTGTGCGTATTCTGGAAAGCGGTGATACAAAGCGTAGCCTGCCTAGGAAAGAGTTGGCGTTTGCGAGATGCTGCTACTGGTGCCGCCGCTGCTGTTCTTGCGGCGGGAGTCAATACATCTACCCAGTGGGCTGTCACAGTCATATAGTCCTGAGTCTGCCCTGCTCCACTTGTCCACATGTCCGTGGTTAAGTGGACATTGGGTACAACAGCATTTTTTAGGACACTGGTGAGTCTTTTTCTGAGGTCTGTGTACATTTTCGGTATCGCCTGCCTAGAGAAATGGAACCTAGATGGTATTTGGTACCGGGGACACAGTACCTCAAACAAGTCTATAGTTGGCTCTGCAGTAATGATGGATACCGGAACCACGTTTCTCACCGCCCAGGATGCCAAGGCCTCAGTTATCCGCTTTGCAGCAGGATGACTGCTGTGATATTTCATCTTCCTCGCAAAGGACTGTTGGACAGTCAATTGCTTGGTGGAAGTAGTAAAAGTGGTCTTACGACTTCCCCTCTGGGATGACGATCGACTCCCAGCAGCAACAACAGCAGCGCCAGCAGCAGTAATCATTACACGCAAGGATGCATCGGAGGAATCCCAGACAGGAGAGGACTCGTCAGAATTGCCAGTGACATGGCCTGCAGGACTACTGGCATTCCTGAGGAAGGAGGAAATTGACACTGAGGGAGTTGGTGGGGTGGTTTGCGTGAGCTTGGTTACAAGAGGAAGGGATTTACTGGTCAGTGGACTGCTTCCGCTGTCGCCCAAAGTTTTTGAACTTGTCACTGACTTATGATGAATGCGCTGCAGGTGACGTATAAGGGAGGATGTTCCGAGGTGGTTAACGTCCTTACCCCTACTTATTACAGCTTGACAAAGGCAACACACGGC
The DNA here is from genome assembly GCF_028390025.1 of Pseudophryne corroboree. Taxonomy (NCBI): domain Eukaryota; kingdom Metazoa; phylum Chordata; class Amphibia; order Anura; family Myobatrachidae; genus Pseudophryne; species Pseudophryne corroboree. The sequence goes on along the minus strand of NC_086444.1, from coordinate 582,436,834 downwards.
TTGACACCTGTTGTCCGCATTTCTGTTGAAATACTTCCACACCGAAGAGCTGATTTTTTTGGTATTTTCACCAGGCATGTCAATGGCCATATTCCTCCCACGGACAACAGGTGTCTCCCCGGGTGCCTGACTTAAACAAACCACCTCACCATCAGAATCCTCCTTGTCAATTTCCTCCCCAGCGCCAGCAACACCCATATCCTCCTCATCCTGGTGTACTTCAACACTGACATCTTCAATCTGACTATCAGGAACTGGACTGCGGGTGCTCCTTCCAGCACTTGCAGGGGGCGTGCAAATGGTGGAAGGTGCATGCTCTTCACGTCCAGTGTTGGGAAGGTCAGGCATCGCAACCGACACAATTGGACTCTCCTTGTGGATTTGTGATTTCGAAGAACGCACAGTTCTTTGCTGTGCTTTTGCCAGCTTAAGTCTTTTAATTTTTCTAGCGAGAGGCTGAGTGCTTCCATCCTCATGTGAAGCTGAACCACTAGCCATGAACATAGGCCAGGGCCTCAGCCGTTCCTTGCCACTCCGTGTGGTAAATGGCATATTGGCTAGTTTACGCTTCTCCGACGACGATTTTATTTTAGATTTTTGAGTCCTTTTTTTACTGATATTTTGTGTTTTGGATTTTACATGCTCTGTACTATGACATTGGGCATCGGCCTTGGCAGACGACGTTGATGGAATTTAATCGTCTCGGCCATGACTAGTGGCAGCAGCTTCAGCACGAGGTGGAAGTGGATCTTGATCTTTCCCTATTTTTGGAACCTCAACATTTTTGTTCTCCATATTTTAATAGGCACAACTAAAAGGCACCTCAGGTAAACAATGGAGATGGATGGATACTAGTATACTTATGGATGACGAGTGACTGATGACACAGAGGTAGCTACAGCAGAGGACTACCGTACTGCGTCTGCTAGTATAGAGATGATAATGAAATAAATAATATATATATATCACTACTGCAGGTATATATAATATAATGACAGACCTGCTGGACACTGTCAGCAGACTCCTAAACTACTAGTATGAAGAAGATAGAAAAAAAAACCCCACCACAGGTAGGTATACAATTATGGACGAGCACTGACGACACAGAGGTAGCTACAGCCGTGGACTACCGTACTGCGTCTGCTAGTATAGAGATGATAATGATATAAAAAATATATATATATCACTACTGCAGGTATATATAATATAATGACGGACCTGCTGGACACTGTCAGCAGACTCCTAAACTACTAGTATGAAGAAGATAGAAAAAAAAAAACCCACCACAGGTAGGTATACAATTATGGACGAGCACTGACGACACAGAGGTAGCTACAGCCGTGGACTACCGTACTTCGTCTGCTAGTATAGAGATGATAATGATATAAAAAATATATATATATCACTACTGCAGGTATATATAATATAATGACGGACCTGCTGGACACTGTCAGCAGACTCCTAAACTACTAGTATGAAGAAGATAGAAAAAAAAACCCACCACAGGTAGGTATACAATTATGGACGAGCACTGACGACACAGAGGTAGCTACAGCCGTGGACTACCGTACTGCGTCTGCTAGTATAGAGATGATAATGATATAAAAAATATATATATATCACTACTGCAGGTATATATAATATAATGACGGACCTGCTGGACACTGTCAGCAGACTCCTAAACTACTAGTATGAAGAAGATAGAAAAAAAAAAACCCACCACAGGTAGGTATACAATTATGGACGAGCACTGACGACACAGAGGTAGCTACAGCCGTGGACTACCGTACTGCGTCTGCTAGTATAGAGATGATAATGATATAAAAAATATATATATATCACTACTGCAGGTATATATAATATAATGACGGACCTGCTGGACACTGTCAGCAGACTCCTAAACTACTAGTATGAAGAAGATAGAAAAAAAAAAACCCACCACAGGTAGGTATACAATTATGGACGAGCACTGACGACACAGAGGTAGCTACAGCCGTGGACTACCGTACTGCGTCTGCTAGTATAGAGATGATAATGATATAAAAAATATATATATATCACTACTGCAGGTATATATAATATAATGACGGACCTGCTGGACACTGTCAGCAGACTCCTAAACTACTAGTATGAAGAAGATAGAAAAAAAAAACCCACCACAGGTAGGTATACAATTATGGACCAGCACTGACGACACAGAGGTAGCTACAGCCGTGGACTACCATACTGCGTCTGCTAGTATAGAGATGATAATGATATAAAAAATATATATATATCACTACTGCAGGTATATATAATATAATGACGGACCTGCTGGACACTGTCAGCAGACTCCTAAACTACTAGTATGAAGAAGATAGAAAAAAAAACCCCACCACAGGTAGGTATACAATTATGGACGAGCACTGACGACACAAAGGTAGCTACAGCCGTGGACAACCGTACTGCGTCTGCTAGTATAGAGATGATAATGATATAAAAAATATTTCTATATCACTACTGCAGGTATATATAATATAATGACGGACCTGCTGGACACTGTCAGCAGACTCCTAAACTACTAGTATGAAGAAGATAGAAAAAAAACCCCACCACAGGTAGGTATACAATTATGGACGAGCACTGACGACACAGAGGTAGCTACAGCCGTGGACTACCGTACTGCGTCTGCTAGTATAGAGATGATAATGATATAAAAAATATATATATATATCACTACTGCAGGTATATATAATATAATGACGGACCTGCTGGACACTGTCAGCAGACTCCTAAACTACTAGTATGAAGAAGATAGAAAAAAAAACCCCCACCACAGGTAGGTATACAATTATGGACGAGCACTGACGACACAGAGGTAGCTACAGCCGTGGACTACCATACTGCGTCTGCTAGTATAGAGATGATAATGATATAAAAAATATATATATATCACTACTGCAGGTATATATAATATAATGACGGACCTGCTGGACACTGTCAGCAGACTCCTAAACTACTAGTATGAAGAAGATAGAAAAAAAAACCCCACCACAGGTAGGTATACAATTATGGACGAGCACTGACGACACAGAGGTAGCCACAGCCGTGGACTACCGTACTGCGTCTGCTAATATAGAGATGATAAAGATGATAGAGATGAACAAAAAAAATATAACACTACTGCAGGTAAATATTTATATAATATAATGAATGACGGACCTGCTGGACACTGTCAGCAGAATGCGTTTATAGAATTAAAAAAAAACACCACAGGAGTGTTTAACTTTTTCAGGCAGACAATATACTGGTGGTCACTGGTCAGTCACACTGGCAGCAAAAGTGTGCACTGTACTCCTGCTATAACTGCACCCCAGTCTCCCCCACAATTCAGCTGTGTGAGCAGTGAGCACTCAGCACAGTCAGATATACATAGATGATATTATCATGCAGCACACTGAGGCTGAGCACAGATATGGTATGTGACTGTGTATCGTTTTTTTTCAGGCAGAGAACGGATTATATTAAATAATAAATAAAACTGGTGGTGGTCACTAGTAACTATCAGCAAAACTCTGCACTCTGAGTACTCCTAATGCTCCCCAAAATTACTAAGTTAGTAGTAAATCAACTCAAGTGTCTCTATCTATTCTAACGGAGAGGACGCCAGCCACGTCCTCTCCCTATCAATCTCAATGCACGTGTGAAAATGGCGGCGACGCGCGGCTCCTTATATAGAATCCGAGTCTCGCGATAGAATACGAGCCTCGCGAGAATCCGACAGCGGGATGATGACGTTCGGGCGCGCTCGGGTTAACCGAGCAAGGCGGGAAGATCCGAGTCTGCCTCGGACCCGTGTAAAAAGGCTGAAGTTCGGGGGGGTTCGGATTCCGAGGAACCGAACCCGCTCATCTCTAGTGGAGAGCTGTTTAAAAGTGATTTATACCCTTTCCGGAGCAGTGCAAAGGCCAACTATTGCAGCGACTTGGGCTGCTGAAGCTGTTGAGGTGTGGGCTCAGGAACTCGAGGCTGAACTGCCTTCTGATGCATCTGTGCATGCTCAACAATGTCTCTCATATATTGCCACGGCTTCTCTGTACCTTAAGCAGGGGTTAAAGTGAGCCGGAACGGGCCGGAACTGCGTTCCGTCAGTTCCACCAGGAGACGGAACGCAGTTCCGCCTCCCCCGGCTCACCTAACCCGATGTCCCGGGCGGCGCTGCAGGGAGATGCCTGGCGCCCGCTGAGATCACGTTACCAGCGGGCGCCCGTCTCCCTCTCCGCAGCGGCAGCCGGAGGCAGGAGCTCAGTACTGAGCTCCGGCTTCCGGCTCTGTCAGTGCGCGCTATGGGAGAGACGTCATGACGTCTCTCTCATAGTGCAGAGGAGCGGGCGGCGAGAGAGGACTGCGGCGGGAGCGGGGCTAGGTAAGTATAGTTCTCCCCCCCCCCTCCCTCCTATATGTGTACCACAGGCGTTTCTACTAGGGGCCTTTACTACTGGGGCAAACTACTGGGGGGCTCTAGTACTGGGGGCAAACTACAAGGGGCAAACTACTGGGGGGCTCTAGTACTGGGGGCAAACTACAGAGGGGCAAACTACTGGGGGGCTTTACTACTGGGGCAAACTACAGAGGGGCAAACTACTGGGGGGCTCTAGTACTGGGGGCAAACTACTGGGGGGCTTTAGTACTGGGGACAAACTACTGGGGGGCTTTACTACTGGGGCAAACTACAGAGGGGCAAACTACTGGGGGGCTCTAGTACTGGGGGCAAACTACTGGGGGGCTTTACTGCTGGGGCAAACTACTGGGGGCATTACTACAAGGGGGCAAGCTACAAAGGGGCAAACTACTGGCAGCATTACTACTGGGGGCTAAACTACAAGGGGGCATAATTACAGGAGCTAAACTACTGGGGGTATAACTACAAGGGGGCAAACTACTGGGGACATTACTAACTTTGGCAAACTACATGGGGGCTAAACTACAGGGCCTAAACAACTGGGGGCACAACTGCAGGGGGCATTACCACTGGGGGCTAAACTACATGGGGCAAACTACATGAGGGCAAAACTATTGAGGGCATTACCACTCAGAGGCTAAACTAGAGGGGGGGGGAGTAAATTGCTGGGGTCAAAACTGCAGGGGCATTACCAGTATGGGCATGACTACTGGGGCTAAACTACAGGGGCTAAACGACTAGGGGCAATACTACACAGGGGCATTACCATTAAGGGCATTACTGATGGGGTGCACAGCTAATGAGGGCATTGTAAAGGGGGCACTTCATAAGGGGCACTACTGTTGGGGGCATTGCATAAGGGGCACTACTACTGTGGGCATTGTATAAGGGATGCTACTGCTGGGGGCATTACTGTATGGGCCGACAAAGAAGCTGCGTTCCCGGTCCGCCCTCCGTCGCTCCGCCCCTACCATCGCCGCCGCACTGGAAGCCCAGGTTCCAGACTCCCAGCTGCAGCGGATCTGGGACCAGGCCGGCTTTATTATACCTGCCGCTGCATCGAGCTTCTGTGACCGCGGCACTACTAGTTCAAATCTGTCGCTGATTGGCTGCCGGTCCGCAGCAGTTTTGAAATATTAGCGCCGTGGTCACAGGAGCTCGATGCGGCGGCAGGGATAATAAAGCCAGCCTGGTTCCAGATCCACTGCAGCCGCCCTCAGCCTCTTCTGCCGCCCCGCCCTCGGACCTCTGCGCACCCACAGCCTCCTCCTCCGCACTATCTCCGAGGCCCACAGCCTCCTCCACGTCACGCCTACCACAGCCTACTCATCCACAGCACCGCAGACCACCGCCGCTGCTAAACAGGTAATCTAACCTGCTGCCTTTCTCTCTCCCTAGTCCCTACTGTATTCCCCTGCTGTCACTTTCCATGTCCCTGCTGTCACTTTCCATGTCCCTGCTGTCACTCTCCCTGTCACTCTGTCACTCTATAATGTGAATTTCGGCTCATTCTCTGTGCTATAATGTGAATTTTGGCTCATTCTGTGTGCTATAATGTGAATTTCGGCTCATACCGTGTGCTATAATGTGAATTTCGGCTCATACTGTGTGGTGTAATGTGAATTTCGGCTCATACTGTGTGGTGTAATGTGAATTTCGGCTCATACCGTGTGGTGTAATGTGAATTTGGCTCATACTGTGTGGTGTAATATGAATGTGGCTCATACTGTGTGGTATAAATGTGAATTTCGGCTCATACTGTGAGCTATAATGTGAAAGGGGTCCTACTATTGTGGTGCATAATGTGTATAAGGGGTATATGGTGTGGTAAACTACACTGAAGGGCACGCCCCCTTTTGCGTGGCCACGCCCCCTTGTCAGGAGTGCGCGCGCCTTCGGCGCGCACATAATTGCATCCTTCACTTTTCCATACCCCCACTTCAAAATTTCCACTTGGGTACTACTACTGTGGGCATTATTACTATTGTGTGACCACGCCCATTTCTTTTTGAGACCACACCCCCTTTTTGCTGCGCGCGCCTACGGCGCGCGCAATACCTTTATTTCATGGGCGCCGTGGGGAGGGGGGTGAGTTCCACCACCTCTCTAGGACCACTTTAAGCACTGACCTTAAGGAGGCGGCCTCCAATGCCAGGGTGCTCGCGGACAAGGCTGCTACTGCGTCCGTTTTGGCCAGACGTATCCTTTGGTTGAGATCCTGGCCGGTGGATTTCGATTCCAAGAAAACCCTGGAGGTGCTTACTTTCAAGGGAGACATTCTCTTTGGAGAAGACCTCAATAAGATTGTGCCTGACCTGGCTACTGCTAAAACAGCTTGCCTACCTAGTACGGCTCCTTCCACACAGAATGCTAAAAGTACTTTCCCTCGGCCCTTTCATACTCCAGGTAAAGCAATAGGTCAGGCATACCCAAAGCAAGCCCGTGCTTCCAGACCTGCCAAGCCCAGACCGAAGCGTCTGCAAATATCTTTATTCTGGGGACCAGCAGTATTATAGGAGGAGTACAGTGCAGAGTTTTGCTGACCAGTGATCCCCAGTATTATACGTTCTCTGCCTGAAAAACGCTCCATATCTGTGCTCAGTGTGCTGCATATATCTGTGCTCACACTGCTTTATTGTGGGGACTGGGGACCAGCAGTATTATATAGGAGGAGTACAGTGCAGAGTTTTGCTGACCAGTGACCACCAGTATACGTTGTCTGCCTGAAAAACGCTCCATATCTGTGCTCAGTGTGCTGCATATATCTGTGCTCACACTGCTTTATTGTGGGGACTGGGGACCAGCAGTATTATATAGGAGGAGTACAGTGCAGAGTTTTGCTGACTAGTAACCACCAGTATTATATGTTCTCTGCCTGAAAAACGCTCCATATCTGTGCTGCATTGTAGTATATAGTAGGAGTACAGTGCATAATTTTGCTGACCACCAGTATATAATATATAGGAGTACGGTACAGAAGGCCACTGCTCTACCTACCTCTGTGTCGTCAAGTATACTATCCATCCATACCTGTGGTGCATTTCAGTTTTGCACAGTTTGCTGACCACCAGATAGCAGTACGGTACAGTAGGCCACTGCTCTACCTACCTCTGTGTCGTCAAGTATACTTTCCATCCATACCTGTGGTGCATTTCAGTTTTGCACATTTTGCTGACCACCAGTATATATTATATAGCAGTACGGTACAGTAGGCCACTGCTCTACCTACCTCTGTGTCGTAAAGTATACTATCCATCCATACCTGTGGTGCATTTCAGTTTTGCACAGTTTGCTGACCACCAGTATATAATATATAGCAGTACGGTACAGTAGGCAACTGCTCTACCTACCTCTGTGCTGTCAAGTATACTATCCATCCATACCTGTGGAGCATTTCAGTTGTGCGCAGTATATATTGTAGTAGGCCATTGCTATTGATACTGGCATATAATTCCACACATTAAAAAACGGAGAACAAAAATGTGGAAGGTAAAATAGGGAAAGATCAAGATCCACTTCCACCTCGTGCTGAACCTGCTGCCACTAGTCATGGCCGAGACGATGAAATGCCATCAACGTCGTCTGCCAAGGCCGATGCCCAATGTCATAGTAGAGAGCATGTAAAATCCAAAACACAAAAGTTCAGTAAAATGACCCAAAAAGCAAAATTAAAAGCATCTGAGGAGAAGCTGAGGAGTATGCCATTTACGACACGGAGTGGCAAGGAACGGCTGAGGTCCTGGCCTATGTTCATGGCTAGTGGTTCAGCTTCACTCATCCTCTCGCTAGAAAAATGAAAAGACTTAAGCTGGCAAAAGCACAGCAAAGAACTATGCGTTCTTCTAAATCAAAAATCCCCAAGGAGAGTTCAATTGTGTCGGGTGCGATGCCTGACCTTCCCAACACTGGACGGGAAGAGGTGGCGCCTTCCACCATTTGCACGCCCCCTGCAAGTGCTGGAAGGAGCACCCGCAGTCCAGTTCCTGATAGTCAAATTGAAGATGTCACTGTTGAAGTACACCAGGATGAGGATATGGGTGTTGCTGGCGCTGAGGAGGAAATTGACAAGGAGGATTCTGATGGTGAGGTGGTTTGTTTAAGTTAGGCACCCGGGAAGACACCTGTTGTCCGTGGGACGAAAATGGCCATTGAAATGCCTGGTCAAATTACAAAAAAAAATCACCTCTTCGGTGTGGAATTATTTTAACACAAATGCGGACAACAGGTGTCAAGCCGTGTGTTGCCTTTGTCAAGCTGTAATAAGTAGGGGTAAGGACGTTAACCAACTCGGAAAATACTCCCTTATACATCCCCTGCAGCGCATTCATCATAAGTCAGTGACAAGTTCAAAAACTTTGGATGACAGCGGAAGCAGTCCACTGACCACTAAATCCCTTCCTCTTGTAACCAAGCTCCTGCAAACCACACCACCAACTCCCTCAGTGTCAATTTCCTCCTTACACAGGAAAGCCAATAGTCCTGAAAGCCATGTCACTGTCAAGTCTGACGAGTCGTCTCCTGCCTGGCATTCCTCCGATGCATCCTTGAGTGTAACGCCTCCTGCTGCTGGCGCTGCTGTTGTTGCTGCTGGGAGTCGATCGTCATCCCAGAGGGGAAGTCGGAAGACCACTTGTACTACTTCCAGTAAGCAATTGACTGTCCAACAGTCCTTTGCGAGGAAGATGAAATATCACAGCAGTCATCCTGCTGCAAAGCGGATAACTCGGGCCTTGGCAGCTTAGGCGGTGAGAAACGTGTTTCCGTTATCCACCGTTAATTCACAGGCAACTAGAGACTTGATTGAGGTACTGTGTCCCCGGTACCAAATACCATCTAGGTTCCATTTCTCTAGGCAGGCGATACCGAAAATGTACACAGACCTCAGAAAAAGAGCCACCAGTGTCCTAAAAAATTTACCCAATGTCCACATAACCACGGACATGTGGACAAGTGGAGCAGGGCAGACTAAGGACTATATGACTGTGACAGCCCACTGGGTAGATGTATTGCCTCCCGCAGCAAGAACAGCAGCGGCGGCACCAGTAGCAGCATCTCGCAAATGCCAACTCTTTCCTAGGCAGGCTACGCTTTGTATCACCGCTTTCCAGAAGAGGCACACAGCTGACAACCTCTTACGGAAACTGAGGAACATCATCGCAGAAAGGCTTACCCCAAATGGACTCTCCTGGGGATTTGTGACAACGCCAGCAATATTGTGCGTGCAATACATCTAGGCAAATTCCAGCACGTCCCATGTTTTGCACATACATTGAATTTGGTGGTGCAGAATTATTTAAAAAACGACAGGGGCATGCAAGAGATGCTGTCGGTGGCCCGAAGAATTGCGGCCACTTTCGGCATTCAGCCACCGCGTGCCGAAGACTGGAGCACTAGCAAACAGTCCTGAACCTGCCCTGCCATCATCTGAAGCAAGAGGTGGTAACGAGGTAGAATTCAACCCTCTATATGCTTCAGAGGATGGAGGAGCAGCAAAAGGCCATTCAAGCCTATACATCTGCCCACGATATAGGCAAAGGAGGGGGAATGCACCTGACTCAAGCGCAGTGGAGAATGATTTCAACGTTGTGCAAGGTTCTGCAACCCTTTGAACTTGCCACACGTGAAGTCAGTTCAGACACTGCCAGCCTGAGTCAGGTCATTCCCCTCATCAGGCTTTTGCAGAAGAAGCTGGAGACATTGAAGGAGGAGCTAAAACAGAGCGATTCCGCTAGGCATGTGGGACTTGTGGATGGAGCCCTTAATTCGCTTAACCAGGATTCACGGGTGGTCAATCTGTTGAAATCAGAGCACTACATTATGGCCACCGTGCTCGATCCTAGATTTAAAACCTACGTTGGATCTCTCTTTCCGGCAGACACAAGTCTGCAGAGGTTCAAAGACCTGCTGGTGAGAAAATTGTCAAGTCAAGCGGAACGTGACCCGTCAACAGCTCCTCCTTCACATTCTCCCGCAACTGGGGGAGCGAGGAATAGGCTAAGAATTCCGAGCCCACCCGCTGGCGGTGATGCAGGGCAGTCTGGAGCGAGTGCTGACATCTGGTCTGGACTGAAGGACCTGCCAACGATTACTGACATGTCGTCTACTGTCACTGCATATGATTCTCTCACCATTGAAAGAATGGTGGAGGATTATTTGAGTGACCGCATCCAAGTAGGCACGTCAGACAGTCCGTACGTATACTGGCAGAAAAAAGAGGCAATTTGGAGGCCCTTGCACAAACTGGCTTTATTTTACCTAAGCTGCCCATCCTCCGGTGTGTACTCCGAAAGAGTGTTTAGTGCAGCCGCTCACCTTGTCAGCAATCGGCGTACGAGGTTACTTCCAGAAAATGTGGAGAAGATGATGTTCATCAAAAAGAATTATAATCAATTCCTCCGTGGAGACATTCACCAGCAATTGCCTCCAAAAAGTACACAGGGACCTGAGATGGTGGATTCCAGTGGGGACGAATTAATAATCTGTGATGAGGGGGATGTACACAGTGACAGGGGTGAGGAATCGGACGATGATGATGAGGTGGACATCTTGCCTCTGTAGAGCCAGTTTGTGCAAGGAGAGATTGATTGCTTCATTTTTGGTGGGGGCCCAAACCAACTAGTCATTTCAGTCACAGTTGTGTGGCAGACCCTGTCGCTGACATGATGGGTTTGTTAAAGTGTGCATGTCCTGTTTATACAACATAAGGGTGGGTGGGAGGGCCCAAGGACAATTCCATCTTGCACCTCTTTTTTCTTTTCTTTTTCTTTGCATCATGTGCTGTTTGGGGACTATTTTTTTGAAGTGCCATCCTGCCTGACACTGCAGTGCCACTCCTAGATGGGCCAGGTGTTTGTGTCGGCCACTTGTGTCGCTTAGCTTAGCCATACAGCGACCTTGGTGCACCTCTTTTTTTCTTTACATCATGTGCTGTTTGGGGACTATTTTTTTGAAGTGCCATCCTGTCTGACACTGCAGTGCCACTCCTAGATGGGCCAGGTGTTTGTGTCGGCCACTTGGGTCGCTTAGCTTAGTCATACAGCGACCTCGGTGCAAATTTTAGGACTAAAAATAATATTGTGAGGTGTTCAGAATAGACTGAAAATTAGTGGAAATTATGGTTATTGAGGTTAATAATACTACGGGATCAAAATGACCCCCAAATTCTATGATTTAAGCTGTTTTTGAGGGGTTTTTGTAAAAAAACACCCGAATCCAAAACACACCCGAATCCGACAAAAAATTTTCAGGGAGGTTTTGCCAAAACGCGTCCGAACTCAAAACACGGCCGCGGAACCGAATCCAAAACCAAAACACAAAACCCGAAAAATGTCCGGTGCACATCACTAGTTATTTTGTTTCTGTGCAGGGTAAATACTGGCTGCTATAGTTTTACACTGCAATTTAGAATTCAGTTTGAACACACCCCACCCAAATCTAATGGGCCCTACAGACTTGTGATCTGCCGCCAAGCTGCCCGACGGCGGATACAGCCGACGGGCGACCCGGCGGCGGGGGGAGGGGGGGCAGTGACGGGGGGAGTGAAGTTTCTTCACTCCCCCCGTCACCCGCCTCCATAGCAGTGCAGGCAAATATGGATGATCTCGTCCATATTGGCCTGCATGCACAAGCGATGGGGCAGCTGCGATGAACGAGCGCGGGGCCGCGCATCGTTCATTGTTGCTGCCTCCACACTGAAAGATATGAACGGTATCTCATTCATTATTGAATGAGATCATTCATATCTTTCAGTGTTATCGCCCAGTGTGTAAGGCGCATAACTCTCTCTGTACATGTTATATCTGCCCCACCTGCAGTGCACATGGTTTTGCCAAACTGCTAACAAATTTGCTGCTGAGATCAACTCTGAATTACCCCCAAAGTCATTTTTGCCTACAAAAATTAACAACAATATTGGAAACTGACATACTGTAATTCAAGCAATACTGTGTTTCATCATACACCCCCACAAACTTGGCACTGCCATCAGTTTTCAATTGTTCACCACCTGCACTACACTTTGAACATCAGAGCAAACACCTGTGTCAACATATCATTAAAATTACACTGGTGTTTTAAATTATTATTTAATTTGGTTGGCCACCAACACAGCATTTATCATTCTTATGGGAGGAGTAATAGTATGTTTTAGTATGTGTTAACCCTTAAAGCCACTTTCACACAAGAAAAATAAAATGCAAAAAGATATGGCAAAACATTTTTTTCTATTGTTGACAACATGAAAATGGTTATTTGTGTCTTGATAAACTCACACAAACATTAAAGTGCCATTACTATGGCCATCATTATCCATAAAATAAGCTGACCATATTATTCCTTTAACCTGGGACACTCATGAATTACACAGGTTCTGTGGCTGCTTAAAACCAGGTGAAATGCAGGCTTGTAGTCAGCCAGCCACAGAACCTGTGTAATTCATGAGTGTCCCAGGGTAAAGGAATAATATGGTCAGCATACATAAAACAATGTCATAGGAACCCAAGAGGACAAGCTATAGGATGAATATGAACATTAAATAAATATATATATTTTTTTAAATCTGCAATAAGCGATTTAATTGTAATTACTGTAAGTTACCAAGTATGGAATGTATCAGGTCACAATTTAGACCTTGGCGTGCACTATGGTGTCCTTATGTTAATTTGCTATATATTTTCTCTATTTCATTGGTATATTTAAAGATTACTGGAATGTGAACACAAAGTTCTGTAATAATGAAAACAGTTAAGAAATGTAAAATTAAAGGCGATTATGATAGCCATAATGACATATGAAACGACTTGTTGCTCTGGAGCATAGGTTTCCCTGAATTCAAGATGAAAGCTCCATGTAGTCTGTACATAAATGATTTGTCTATTTATTGATCTAGACCACTTTTCTGGAAACCATATTATGCCAGATTAGCAAAGATGTAATTAATGTTTTGCAGCTCTGGCTGTTGTTTTGGTGTACTCAGGGCTGGATTAACAATGGGGCAAATGGAGCTGCAGCTCCAGGCCCCCCATTGAAAATAGGCCCATAGGCTCCAATACAATGCAGCCAGTGTTGACAGGAAAACATATTCCTGTCATCACCAGCAGCTCAGCTCCCTCATATCACGGCTGCTCAGTTACCTCCATCCCGAACCAGCTGGGCGAAGTTCCAAGTTCAGACCACGAAACTGGCTGTCCCTGCCTGAATTGTCCCGTCCCTGGACCCATACCTCCCAACATGACCCCCTCCAGGAGGGACAAAATGCTCTGCTTCTTGAATTTTATCTTCATTTATAATTGGCGGCACCTGTTTTGAACAGGTTAGTGTATAAGAAAGGTGTTTAATCACAGGTGATGGCAGTCATACATTAAGAAGGAAGTCCAGAAACAGAGCATTTTGTCCCTCCTGGAGAAGGTCATGTTGGGAGCTATGCTGGACCAGTCTGAGGCTCCGCCCTCACATGGCCTGAAGCTCCGCCCCCTCATCTGATGTGGCTCTGGCTGCACAGTAGCCTATTCACCATTTACCCTGTCTGGTGGCGCAGCACATAATGAATGTAATAGGACAGCAGAAGAGCAAGGTAGGTAATTGGATGGTGTCAGTACAGATATAATGTAACAGGACAGGGGTCATAAGTTAAATAATAATATTATAGAGGAGGGGACAGGAAGCTCAATACATATAAAGAAGGGATAATTTGCATAAGTGAAATAAACATATAAGGCGGCACAGGCCCACAAGTTCAATATAAAGGGGGTCAGGAAGTGCCACTAAAATATAAAAGGGATGATGTGGTTATAGCATAAATAAATATATATAACTGGGGCAGGTGACAACATAAATATGTAAGGCTAGGGCCACACATAGCGGCCACAAGGAGACTGCACATGGGCACTGTCACGGACCCCGGCCGCCCCACTCTCCGGATACACCAATCCGAGAGTTGCGCCTGAATCTCCGCTGCCAACAGCAAAGACTTTTCAACGTATTACGGACGTTGCAGGTGTCTTTAGCTTCACCTGTAATCACCAATCTCAATCAGTGCCATATTAAGGTCCACATGGGCCTGGAGCTGAAATTTATGAAGGGCCTATTGTGTGCCTCGGAAGGAGGTGTGACAAACGCTGCGGTGGTGTGACTAGTGATGTGACCAGTTTGGTATGAATAGGGGGTGTGGTCTGTGCCATGAGTGTGGCTATCGCCGTGGAGGTCATACAGTAGCTAGTGATTACCTTTAACCACTTAATAGTTAACTATAAAGAGAAAAAGTTTGTTACCACCATATAATACAGAGCATCAGTGATCACCATATCATACAGGGAGCATCGCAGCGACTGCCATATAATACAGAGAGCTGTAGCAACATGCAAAGAAGGTGGAAAGGTGAGCAAAGATGGGGCAATACAGAGCATATATGGAAAGATTAGAAAAGATAGGGGCAAAACAGAGTAGACCGGCAACTCAGGGCTCTTGGGACACACTTATCAACACAGACACCACTTACTGACAGACACACTAATACAGGCACACACACACCACATATTGACATACACCACTGTCAAAGACTTACTGACACATACACACTGACACACCTTACTGATACACACATTTATAGACACAGACACCACTTACTGACAGATACCCCTTATGGACACAGACATCACTTACTTGCACATACATACTTAATGAAAGACACCCATTACTGACAAAGATACAATTTACTGACACAAACATACAGGCACAAACACCCCTTACTGTCAGATACCACTTACTGACACAGACACCACTTACTAACACAGATTCCCCTTACTGAAACAAATGCACTGACACAGACACACTTACTGATACAAACACACTGGCACAAACAGCCCTTATTGGAACAGACACCCTTACTGACACAGACACACTTACATAAGCAGACACCCTTTACTGACAAAGACACCCCTTACTGACATAAACACACTTACATAAACAGACACCCCTTCCTGACACAGATTCCACTTACTGACACACACACTTACTGATAGATGCTACTTACTGACAAAGACAACACAGATAAACCTACTGACACAGACACCACCTACTGACAGACACACAAAACACAGATAAACTTACTGACAGACACCACTTAAATATGTGAGAGGAGACCCCAGGGCCTGGTGTTTGCTGCAACTCGCCGGGTTTTGAACACCTGCTCTGCTCTGAGATTCATGGAGACAGGGGCGGATTGGGATGGAAAACCAGCCAAGGACATTTCTGAAGTAGCCCTAAATAGGGGCCTAATCCAGACCTGATCGCAGCTGTGCAAAATTTTGTACAGCTATGATCAGTTTCACAGACATGCGGGGGGGCGCCCAGTATGTCTGGCCCTAACCCCCCCCCCTGCACAAGGACAAAAGCATCGCACGGTGGCGATGCTTTTGTACTTGACGAGTAGTTCCCTACTTGCGCAGATCCTGCTCGCTGACAGGGAGCTACCCGTCGCTGTCCGGGTTGCAGCGGCTGCATGTGACGTCACACAGCCGTCATGCCCCCCCCGCATGGTCCGGGCATGCCTGCGTTGCATCACCTGTTCCTTCTCTCACACTCCGGCTCACCCTCTCCTCCATCACTCATACTCCGGAATCTCATCTCCTTCATCCCTCATACTCCGGAACCTCCTCTCCTCCATCACTCATACTCCGGAACCTCCTCTCCTCCATCACTCATACTCCGGAACCTCCTCTCCTTCATCCCTCATACTCCGGCACCTCCTCTCCTACATCACCTATTCCTTCCCTCATACACCCGCTCCCCCTCTCCTCCTTCCCTCATACACCCGCTCCTCCTCTCCTTCATCCCTCATACTCCGGCACTTCCTCTCCTCCATCACTCATACTCCGGAACCTCCTCTCCTTCATCCCTCATACTCCGGCACCTCCTCTCCTACATCACCTGTTACTTCCCTCATACTCCGGATCTCCCTCTCCTCCATCACTCATACTCCAGCACCTCCTCTCCTCTATCACCTACTCGTTCCCTCATACTCCGGATCCCCCTCTCCTCCATCACTCATACTCCGGCACTTCCTCTCCTCCATCACCTGTTCCTTCCCTCATACTCCGGCTCCCCCTCTCCTCCATCACTCATACTCCGGCACCTCCTCTCCTTCATCCCTCATACTCCGGAACCTCCTCTCCTCCATCACTCATACTCCGGAACCTCCTCTAATCCATCATTCATACTCCGGAACCTCCTCTCCTTCATCCCTCATACTCCTGCACCTCCTCTCCTACATCACCTGTTCCTTCCCTCATACACCCGCTCCCCCTCTCCTCCATCACTCATCGCTGCCTACAGGGGGAGGGGGTATCCGCTGTGCAGGGGTGCGAATGCATGTTCAGAGAGCTGCACAAACAAAAGTTCTCCGGACACTCCTAGGAAACGGTCAGTTGACACCCACAAACTGCCTCTTCCTGTCAATCTTCTAGCGATCGCCATTCCATTGCTGTCCTGCACTCCCCATCGCTGGGGGGACCTCGTGTAGTTCATACCCGATCGCTGCTGAGCGAAAACGGTCTGAATGACCCCCAAAGTCTGCAGGAATGCTAATACTGGTTATTAAATAAGCCCACTCTAAACACAAATTATGTGAATACATTAACATTGGTCTCTCTCTTGTAATTCATTTTTTTTATGCCCAGGCACCGTACAGGTGAGCAGTTTATGACTATATGAGCTACAAGTGTGTGGGTAGGGGTGGGATAGCTATCAATCCCTATCCTGTGCTCCCCGCCATCATACCCGGCGCACACTCCTTGCATTGTGGTGTGTGTTCCTGCTCAATGCAGAGAAGGAGGAGACGAGAGAGTGGGAGGAGTGTCTGGGGGAATCCCTGGCTGCCCCTGAGCTAGAAGATTCTAGTGCAGGCCGGAACAGATGTTTCGCCGACGGCTAAGGGCACAGGGCTGTGCCCTCCATACTATGGAGCTCTAGGCTTGGGAGGGGGCAGGCCAATACCATAAGGTGAGAAGAAAATGTTGCTACCTATCACCGCACTTCAACAATGACAATGGCTCTACATTGTATTAATATACAGTATGTCACATTCACCTTTCTGTTATTACTTAGATCACAGAATAAAGTTATTTTAGTGTCTCACTGTATAAAATCGCCACTGAACTGCATTTTCTGGCCAAGAAAAATTATTATCATTATTACCAGTTATTTATATAGCGCACACATATTCTGCTGCGCATTACAGAGAACATTTGGCCATTCACATCAGTTCTGGTCCCATTGGATCTTACAATCTATATTCCCTGTATACACACACACACACACACTTACACACTAAGTATACACTTACTGTATACACACACACTTACACACTAAGGTTATTTTATGTCGCGATACAACGTGTGGGAGGAAACCCACACAAGGGGAGAATATACAAACTCCACACAAAACCATGGTGGGATTTAAACCCACCTTGGGTCTGTGTGATCAAGGAACTGCATCCCAGCATTCACAGCAGCGCCGGGCAGCCAATACGGAAGGAGCGGAGACAGCTGCAGCGGCGCTACTACCAATGACATAGCGCTGCTGCGGCTCCAGTCCTCCTCCCTCCTCTTCCTTCTCCGCCGTTCTCTCTTCCCCAGCGCGGCGGCACGTAATGAGTCAATTTGACTCATTACATGCCGCTGGCCGTTGCGCCCTCAGGGTAACTGCGCTGTGTGCCAGGCTCACCTGGCACACATGTAGTTACGGCCCTGCACCCTACATTAACCAACAACAATCACCATAAAACTTGTGGAAGAAACACAGAGGGTGATTCAGAGCTGATTGTAAATGTGCTAAATTTAGCACATCTATGATCAGTTTTTCTGACATGCGGGGGTGACGGCCAGCACAGGGCTAGTCCGCCCCGCATGTCAGGCCCTACCTACCCCCCCTGCCAAGTAGATCCCTACCTGCGCAACCTAGATGCGCTGGCAGGCGGCTACCCACCACGTGCCGGGTCGCAGTGGCTGCGTGTGACATCATGCAGCCACCACAGCCCACTCCCACAACAGACTGGACATGCCTGCGTTGTCCATAACGCGCCCCACCAGCGGCGTTCTAATACCATTGGCACGCCCCCTCCTGCCCCGCCTCGGCCTGTCAATCAGACAAAGGCAATCGCACCAGTGAGATGCATCTCACTGGGACTTACAGGGTGCGCGTGCACACTCCTCAAAAGCCTTCAGAGTGCAGTGATCGCCCCTGAATCATCCCCACAGTCCATGAGGCTTACACATGCAGTAAGCCCCATAGATTCCCTCCCCCATAATATTGTTCTGCTACCTGCACCCCCATTTATTTTTAAGTTGAGCATTCTGTCCCCATTATATATTAACTTGTGCCATTCCCCCCTTATATATTAATTTACTTTGTGCTCCCCCTATATATTAATTTAACCTGTATCTCCCCCCTTTATATATTAATTTAACTTGTGCCTGCCCCCCCTTATATATTTATTTAACTTATGCTGCTATCGCATGTTAAATAATATATTAATTAGGTGCTGTGCCACCAGACAGGGTAAAAGCAAATGTGAATAGGCTTACTCACTGTGCACAGCCTGCCAGTGCCTCATCAGATGAGGGGGCGGAGCTTCGGGACGGTGGGGGCGGAGCCACTGACAGGGACGGGGGGCGTGGCCTTGGGCAGATTCAGACGGGGACAGTTTCATGGTCGGAACTCTGTTGATCTTCGCCAAGCTGGATCGGTGTGGAGATAACTGAGTAGCCGGGAGGTGAGGGAGCTGAGGTGCTGGTGATGACAGGAATATTTTTTCCTGTCAACACTGGCAGCGTTGCATTGGAGCCTGTGGGCCTATTTTTAATGGGGGGCCTGGAGCTGCAGCTCCATCCGCCCCATTGTTAATCCGGCCCTGATCTCAATATCTCATGAAAACAATAGGTAACGTACTTCACTTGGCTTGACTTGGGTTCAAGAACACAGCAGTCAGATCTAATTATATGTTTATTATAATTAAGAAATATCTTTGGGTTTACAAGGGTAAAAAGATTACAAAGAATATAAGGAGTTTAGAAAAGATATACAGGTTACTAGCAGTCTCAATAAACAAAAAGAGAATAATTTCAGAAGCCTAACTTACTCAACCTCAGTTAGCCTTCTGTGTGGAGGGATCTCACAATGGAAGATAGATATGGTGCATTCTCAGCTCTTGGCTGTTCCCTCAGAAAATGAACAAAACAGTGTGTGTGTGAGGGGCAGATATAGCCCCCTCATAGCGGCAGGCCCCCCACCTTTTCATTAACTCATTGCTGTGTACCTGGTTTGGTTTCACTTTCAACAGCTGTCTTCCTTTTAAGTTTCAAGAGGTCAGGTTTCTTGGCCTGGCCTGGCTTTTTGTAATGTCGTATATAGCTTCTTAGATAAGGTAAGAGCCATAAACTAACCTCTGACTCTCCCACTATACATCACTATCCTTTACTCCCATATCTATGTAGTTATGGGTTCATTTAAAGGACAGGTTGGAAACCATTTTGTGTCACAGACTCCATTACAAAATACATGTAGACATTACATACAAGTCTTATATCGCTGGATACAAATTAATGTCTCATTTGCCACAGGCACCTATAGAGGTGCCCACGCATGTGCGGCAGTCCCACTGCCACCGGATCCAACCCGGATGACAGGATGGCGGGATTTCAATTTGAACACATACATTGCAATGTATGTGTTCACACAGTGTGGCTGAAATCCCATGTGTCACTAGCCGGATCCTGTTCTGCAGATCCGTATGCACACATAACCCCCCTCCCGGCCAAGCAGCACCCACTTGGCCACTATGTGTGGCCCTAGCCTAAGGGCTCATGTGGCATAAATTAATAAAAGCACAATTAATTATAGATGACTCAATTTTTTCACAGCACTGAGGTTGTGGGATTGATTCCCACCATGGGTCTGTGTGGAGTTTTTATATTCTCACCTTGTGTGGGTTTCCTCCAGGTAATCCGTTTTCCTCCCACAGGTTGTTTCCCGACATAAATTAACCTTGTATGAATGTGTATGTGTAAGCTCCACTAGGGCCAGGACTGATGTGAATGGTCAAATAGTCTCTGTAATGCGCAGCGGAATATGTGTGCGCTATATAAATAACTGATAATAATGATGATAATAATTTTTCTTTGCCAGAAAATGCAATTCAGTGGTGATTTTATACAGTGAGACACTAAAATAACTTTATTCTGTGCTCTAAGTAATAACAGTAAGGTGAATGTGACATACTGTATATTAGTAATACAATGTAGAGCCATAGTTATTGTTGAAGTGCGATGATAGGTAGCAATAACCCCACTTTAATTAATGCTGCTGCTTGTCACATTTGCTTCTGGCCCTGGCCTCCCCCCTCCCAGGCCTAGAGCACCATAGTATGGAGGGCACAACCCGTTGGCTGAGCATCTGTACCGGGCTGCGCTGGAATCTTCTAGCTCAGAGTCTGCCAGGGATTTCCCCAGACACTCCTCTCACTCTCTCGTCTTATCCTTCTCTGCATTGAGCAGGAAAACACACCACAGTGAGAGGAGGGCCGTGTATGATGGCGGGGAGCACATGCTATGGATTGATAGCTACCCCCACCCACACACTTGTACAATGTTCACAAAAATGTGCTATAGCACGTATTTTATCTGATTTTGAGGCCCGGTGACTAATTTTTTCAAAATGGGTGGGTCCTCGGCGACGCGCTCCACCTGGATTGACTACAGGTTTCATAATTGATGTCTCCCTTGCCCAGCTGCAGAGAGGACTATAAAAGTTGAGGAGGAGCCAGCCGGGGAAGGGAGACATCATTCATTAAACCTGTAGCCAATACCACTGGAGCACGTCCTCGGGGACTCCCACCCATTCTGAAAAAGTACGTATGCTGCCAGCAGGGTGCCGCGCTCAGGAGTTAATTTTCCGCCTCCATCCGCATACCCATTAATAACTCCCCTGGCGAGCAGCAGCAGCCTATGCCAGAGCAGCTGGTGGAATTCCGATACCCATTGGTATAACTACCATGGGACGCATCGCCCACACCAGCCACACTGCAAGTTCCACAATAGAAACAGTCCTTCTCCAGTGGACAGCAGTGCTGAAGGAAGCAATGGACTCCGTGTGGCGGCTGCAGCTGGAGGGGCTGGCGGAGTGCCTGCTGCAGCAATACAGGGGCCCAGAGAGACTGCACAGAGGGACCCACCACTGGATGCAATCTGCTGTGCCCCAGTTGTTGGGATTTCCTTTTGTGACCCAGTGACCACGGGCATACATAGTATGAGTTGGCCTGCCGAGCAGGCGCTGCCGAGTGTCCCAGGGGGACATGGGCAGCTCTCCCTGCCAGACATATGTACTGCTTTTACAGCTGGTGGATTGGTATATGCCCGGGAGTCAGGGCTAGCAGTACCAGGACAACACTGAGCTGGTGAACACAGGTAACTCACAGCCCTGGGACTATACCCTGCATGTTACTGCCCACGCAGACATTGTGTGACACACTGTACGTGTGTGTGTGTGTGTGTGTGTGTGTGTGTGTTTGTGTGTGCGCGCAGTGTCGGACTGGGGCATGAAGGGCCCACCGGGGGAATGCTACTGTAGGGGCCCATGCTTAAAGGTGTAGCCAGGTTCCAGTGGAGGCGTGGCCAGACACCACAGAGGTTTGGCTAAACATTACATATTCTGTGCCCCTTGGTAAATATATAATAAACCAAATTATTGTGGAGTATAATCTAACATATGTATATTGCATAAATCCAGTGCACTAGGATAGTCTGGAACTTGATCCCTAGAGGAGGAGGTGGGCCCACAGACAGTGGGGCCCACCGGTGGTTTCCCCTGTTCCCCTGTGGGCCAGTCCGACCCTGTGTGCGCGTGTGTGCATGTGTGGGACACTTTGTACACACCCAGTGTATAACGCCTTGCACTATAATTGTGACACTCTGTACCCGCCTACACTCCCATGTGTGACACAGTGTACACCCCCTGTGTGTGACACCCTGTACCCCTCTGTGTGTGTATGTAACATTTTGTAACCCCCTCCAGTGTATGACACCCTGCACTGTACCACCTACCCCTGTATGTGTACTCCCTACCCCTGTGTGTGTACCCCTACCCCTGTGTGTGTACCCCCTACCCCTGTGTGTATGACAATGTACACCCCCTACCCATGTGTATGTGTAGCATTCTGTACTCTCCTACACTCCCATATGTGAAACAGTGTACACCCCCTTCCCCTGTGTGTGACTCCCTGCACCCATTACCCCAGTGTGTGAGTGACACACTGTACCCCTATATCCATGTGTGTGTGTGTGTATAACACCCGTGTCCCCCTGCTAGTGTATGACACCCTGTTCCCCCCTACCACTGTGTGTATAACACCCTGTACCCCTACCTTTGCACATGACACAGTATACACTCCTACCCCTGTGTGACACCCTGTCTCTGTAGAAAGGGGGCCCTTTCAAAATTTTACTATGGGGCCCCCAAAGTTCTAGTTATGCCCCTGCCGATACCCTGTGGCCTCAGCGCCACCCCACAGTACTCCACAGATTGTGCTGCTGTGCCACCGGCGGAGAGGAGCAGGGAGGAGAGAGACACCAGAGAGAGAGCAGTGCCCCCTGGATCGGTGATCCAAACAGGCTGATGCTTCACCTCAAGAGTCTCCTTTTTTCTTTTTTCCATGTTCATGATGCTTCACCTCGTCGGGACGCCCAACAGAGGCCAGGACCGTCGGAGGCAGGCATCCACAAGGTGACGGGCCGCTGCAGGCAGGACATAGTTGCATAAAAAATGGAGAAGGTGTAGCAGAGAAAGTACATAGAAGCAGTGTGTGGCTGTAGTGACAGAAGTGAGGGTGCAGTGATTATAGTGTGTGTCTTTAGTAAGGGTGCAGTGATTGCTGTGTGTGGCTCTAGTGACAGAGCAGTGAGCTAGGATCACAGCATTTTTAAGTGTTATTACACTTAAAGCATTGAGCACTACTTGCCCCTGCTGCTATCTACCCTTTCCTCCTCCAAACTCGCTGTATTGTCTGCCCATAACCCCTGCCTTGCCCCCCAATACTACCCCAGCCACTATCTACCCTTAGCCCCTCACTATCCTCAGCACTGACTGCCCCTAGCCCCTCAGCACTATCCCAACTGCTGTCTGCAATTACCCCTCCCTACCCCCAGCACTACCTGCCCTTACCCCCTCTACCCATAGCTCTACGCTCAACGTGATCATTGTTGGTAGCTCAAATAGTCATAAACTGCTGACCTGTATGGTGCCTGAGCATAGAAAAAATGAATTACGAGAGAGAGGCCAATGTTAATGTATTTACGTAATTTGTGTTTCCAGAGTCGGCTTATTTAATAACCAGTACTAGCATTCCTGCATTATTTTCTTATTTCCCTTATTTTTCACACCGGCTGCACAGCCTGCAGGGGTAGAGAGGGCAGGCATAGAAACGTGATGATAATGTTGATATTATCGTAAACCATAAAGCTATACCTCTAGATACACTTTTACCGTGGAGCCAATATGGGCGTTAGACTGAATACACGTGCTACGCACTTTGTACGCTATTTGCGTACAGAGTCCTGTACGTGGTACGTACTTGGCGTCCACACGCCGCACTGAGTGTACAGAGTACGCACAGCGCACGCACACACAATTGATGACCTTTAAACCTTGTTAGTGATACAATGTAATGATATGATTACACTTTAAACCCTTAGCAGCAAAGTACTGCAACGATGTTATACCTTAAACCTTAAGTAGCGCTGACGGTATAAAGTACCCGCAGTGCGTACACCTTATCAATGCTTTTAAACCTTATACAGTTAAATATGCTTTTAAACCCTTGCAGGAAAGTGAGGACACAACACAGATTTGTAGTTGAAACCACAGGGTTCTAAGGCCACCGTGGATTATTTCAAAAGGTAAAACAGTACAAATCATACACTACAGGCTAACAAGATAAATCTAAAATAGAGTAATGGCTACAGATAATGTACATACGTGAGAATGTTCGCAAGCACAACCCGGCCAGTCCTCCTCTAGTCAGGTAGAAAGCGTTCAGAGTCTTCTGACCGGCCAGGCAACAATGGGCTTTTTATACACAACTTACATACACAATACAATGGTCACTGTAATCTCATTGTCCATTGGACACAGAGATGTGTCCTTACATTACAGGAGAGGTCGTAGGTTGATTTGAAAAGATGGGCGATGTCTTTCCCCAACTGCTCTTGTGGGTGGTATCCTCTGGATTCCCGCCGCATACATAATATACAGTAAATACAGTTAATATCTATATTCTACTTTTGCACATAACTATACGCTGGAACATGCAATCTTTCTCTAACCAACACCGGAATGTTACCCTTAAAATACCCTACAGCTGGATACTAGACATCACCTTCCCACCTTTATCTGACCCTTCCTATCATGCAAAGGCGAATCCCTTAGTCCTGGAACTGTTTAAACTGTTGATACTCGCTGATGTGGTGTAGGGGAACTATGTGTACAAAATGCACTATTTGGGTTAAATATGTAATGTTCTAATAACCCTCTACGCGCTCACAAACTCCGCCGTAAATACCCATACCCCGCGCACGATCGCAGGAGCAATCCTACGCAAATTGCGGATATGTGCACGCACGGCGGACTGAGTGCACGTGCATGGGGTTAGTACAGGGTATATGCATTACAATATTTTTCGACTTTGACAGTCCACCCTTTGGCAGTCAACAATAACTGCCACTATCTAAACATAAAACAGAAAAATATACAATACAATATCTACAGATGATTGGATAAAAATATACAATACATTATCCATAGATGAGTGGATGGTAGGAGGAGAAGTGTAGGCGGGAAATGTATGACCTAGTGGGATAGTAAAAGCATGTATGTATGAAATCCATGTCTGAAAGGCATGTATCATCGTGCCGTATATGTTCTAGTTAAGCTTTGAGGTATTGCGAAGTATACATTAAATCCTTCTCATCCCGTATTAAGGGTCTGTAAGTGGGCCTACAAACACTACCGAGCTCTTTTCGGCTTCTTGTTCAAACAAATGGGGTGCACATTTAGTTGATGATACATGGAGGGGGAACACATGTGAATGCTAATATGTGGATATCACCTGTCGACTATGTGTGTCACTACCTGAAGGTTGTAGAGATGAAGATAAGAAACATATCGAAAGTACATTCACATAACATTTGCGTAATCATTCTTGGGTGTTGATTGAAGTCTTCTCCGGATGTGTGTATTTTTGCTGAGGGAAAACAAAGGAGAAACGGGTGAAAGAAACGGACCGTGGAATCACGTTTTATCACAACATTGTCTCTATTGATGGGTCATAAATTAAATCCCTCCCTGTATACCTGAAGGTGTCATCATACATCTCGGTGATATTATCTATTAGGTTCGCTAGCGCATGGATATACCTATAATTTATAATTCCTCTGGCAGTACTGGTGATGTCTAACGCGAGAAGGAATTGAATCCCGGTGGATTCGTGGATCAAATCAGAGGCTGCGTGCTCTGTCCTATCTATAAGGTGTCTCTTAACGATGTGTTCATAGTGAGTATGAGTGTAAGGAGCTTGAGCATTGCGGTGAACGTCTTTCATCTTATTATGGGTTATGGTCATAACTTCTGGCAACACTCTTCCAATGTAACACAATCCCTCTGAGTTTGGGGCAAGCCACTTATAAAGAAGAAAAATAAATAATGTGGGCGCTCAAGGGAAATCTTAGTACAACGGCTGCTGGTTTTGTAAAAATTCAATAGCATTTATTGGTAAAAATATTTTTTAGAGCAAATCAACATATATATGGCTTAGAATGCCGTAGGCAATATCTATACACCAAAAAAATAATATAAAAAAAGTTACAACAGTGGTATAAGAATATTAAAAAGTTAGTGATATTAACTGTGTCCTGGGCCCCAGGACTTTATAAATGTTAGGGCACTATCCCTGATTTAAGTTGTTAGTTCTTTTGCATGCATATAACAGCTGTAATTAATGATGAGAGTTTAGTGCTTGTACAGGCTTAAGTGCACTTTGCGGGAAAGAAAGGCCATAGATGGACAACGCCTGTGTATACTTCACCAAATGGTGTAACTGGATTTGGGGTATGCCAGTCCCGCAGCTGTCTCTCTCCGTATGGCTGGCCGCACTGCGGCGGTTCTCTTAAGGCTATGCCTGCTGTGTGTAGTACAGTGTCCTTCAGGCTTGCACTTAGCTTTAGCAGGAACGGAGACAGGGAGCCGTGTGTATAAGTCCTGGGTGGCAGGGGACGCTACGATGCCGCGGTTCGCGGCTTCCGGTTACGGTGCTTCTGGCTTCCGGTTGCGGTCCACCTGCGTTCCACTTTCGTAACAAGTCACCTGACGCGTTTCTCCGCCTCCACAATGGGCGGTTTCTTCAGAGGTACGTCTAAAGGTGATTACGGTCTTTATTTATACCAGCTTATCAGTCCTTATTGGTTACCAGAACAGAGGGATTATGTTTAACCCTTTCCATATGTTTAGAATTCTAAATAAAAACCAGCAGTATATCAACGGAATTAGTTTTGTTAATATTATCATTTATATTTAAATATTCAATTAAAAGACACTTTTAAACATATAGCTATATCTACATATTCAGTAAATACCTATTGGACCACACTGAGATGTTATTCATTACTATACAATGTATCATACAAAAGATATAATTCAAAGTAGAAGCAAAGACAATAATCAATATTAGATACACATAATAACGGCTTAGAGATACATTTTATAAATTTTGTATTTATTTTCTGTTTATTTATTTGTTTTAGTATATAGGGCAGATTTCAATACTTATATACTGCCTATATCTCTAATACTTTTTTATTTTTTTATCTTTTTTTTCTTTTGGAAACAACTAATTATTATGCATTTGTGGCATCAATTGTTGATAATTAGTTAAAAGAGACAAGAAGGGAGGAAGTATTTTCATATTGAAACTAAATCTTATATAGTAGCCTGCCCTTACAAAAATGACAGCCATTTGATATCAATGAACACATACCCTTTGGTTTAATAAACATATAGGAGAAAGAGGAGAGGAGCAAAGCGGGGAGAGAGAGAACATCTATCATGGATACTCTGTCCCTAAAATATATAAATTATAAATTATAAATGAAAATCAACCTAAGTAGGTAATTATGACAGACAACCGTTTTAGTGTCGATAGAGATCTTTGGTAAAAGGTACCCCAAACACAACAAAAGTTGTTGAGTTATACAGTTAAAATGTATTTAATATTAATCAACCTCTCTCCCTCACCAACACCATCAAGGTTATTGGAAAGGGATAGAGGATGAACACATTATGAGCATGGATGTACAGAGAAAGAAGGTAAAGGGGGGGAGAGCACAGGAAACCCCCCCCCCCCAAAGTAATCAGCATGTTCAAAAGAACAAACACTCTCGTATATAGAATTAGAAACACACTAAATGTTATTCAACTCAATATTTTCGTTAAGGCCCGATGGTTCTCACGTCCTTAGACGGAAGATCCAGAAGGCTTCTCTTCTACACAACAATGTAAAGCGGTCTCCACCTCTGTCAGTAATTCTTACTTGTTCTAAAGCTGTGATCCGAATATTGGCTATGGCACCATGTTCACACATACTCGTATGTCTGGAGAGACTGTGGAAGGGACACTTTTTTATAATATTTCTTCTATGTTCCAAGAACCGCACTTTAAGCTTCCTTATAGTACGTCCGATATACTGGGTGCCACATCCACATTCAATCAAATACACGACATAGGTGGAATTGCAGTTCAAAAATTGTGTTATGGTAAATTCTTCACCTGTGGTTCTGGACCTAAAGGACTTTTTTCTATGATCTATATTCTTGCATGTTAGACATCTGGAAGAGGCGCACCTAAAAAATCCACTAGGTTTAATCCCTAGCCAGTCAGAGGAGAAAACTTTCGTTAGATTGATATTTATACTCGACTCCCTGGTAGGGCTGTTCTCAATATTGGTCATCTTTTTACCCCTGTTTGAATTCCTGTTAGTCCTAAACATACTAGGTGCTAATTTGGATTTTAGTGTATCTGATCTTTTATACACTACTTTAATCCGGTTGCCTATTTTCGATTCCAATAGGGGATCAATTTTCAGTAATTGTGTGTTTTTGGAAATAATTTTTCTTATTTGTGTGGCATGTGTATTATATTGCGTAATAAATACACAATTATCACTTAAGGTGTTATTTCCCCTTGAACATTTCACAGCCTTTTTGTCCTCTAATAAGGTAGTTCTGTTCTACGATCCACCTCATGTAGAGCATTTCGCAAGATGTGGTCAGGATAACCCTGCTCCTGAAAAGCCAAGTACAGTTTAAGTGCTTGTTCTTTGTATGTCTCTTCTCTAGAACAATTCCTTTTAAGCCTTAGGAACTGACTTTTAGGTATATTATTGCGCCATGCTTGAAGATGGCTGCTACTATACATGAGGAAGCCATTTGTGTCAACGGATTTAAAGTAGGTCTCTGTATGTATACAGTCATCTGTAGACAGGAGCGCAATATCCAAAAAATTTATAGAGTGAGGGTGAGAAGTATGAGTGAATTTAAGTCCATAATTATTAATGTTTAAATGTGTGATGAAGGTGCTAATGGTTCTATCGTCCCCATCCCAAATGAAAAATAAATCATCTATATAACGGCCATAAAGGACCAGGTGCGCCCCGAGGTCCGCCTCCCAGATGAGCTCCTGTTCGAGCGCACCCATGTATAGGTTGGCGTAACTCGGGGCGAACCTGGTCCCCATGGCCAGCCCCCGTGACTTATAAGCCTTCCTCCCACATATGAAATATGCATCATCGGGGAGAACATATGGGACAGAATATGACATTACCATATTGCAAACCTTCCAAGTGAAAAATCCTATCCCTAACTCTCTCATCTGTTCAGTACACGTATCAGGCTGTATGATATGCGCACAGTACCCTGGTGATACTTCTCCAACCCGCATGGTCTTACTTCCTAGAGTATACCTGTACCGAAAATACCTTCCACCGTCGGCTATTTGGCGTATAAGTTCAGAGTCTACGGGCATTCTGTCAGCTCTGTGTGAAAATGCCATGGTTTGGTTATTCCATGTCACTTCCCAATTTTCCGGCTTTTGGGAATTGGAAATGTTGAAACATACTAAGTATCTATCCACATGATATTGGTGGAGCTTCAAACTAGGGGGCCTAGAAATATTAAATTTCTTGTCCACCGGTCTCCCACCACGTAATTCAAGTACTTCATCTATTGTTAAGGGATACGGCACTAGTCCTGACTTGCTCTGACCTTGAGGTACTTGTGAGCACACCCAGCATTCTGTTTGGTTTAAAACCTTACCCACTAATGAGTGATAATCACTCAATGGATGACGGTCCATGTTGATATTAAGGCTGGACTGAGATCTCTGGATGCACCCGTCCTCAACTATGTTTTCACAATGTCTACAAATACAATTTTCCTCAGCCAATAACCCTTTACAGTGCATCCTAGTTTCTTGACTACCAGATCGTTTTCTGATACTCGCCTTTGCTCAGTGGATGTGTTGCTCTTGGAATTCTACAAATTCGTCCTTGCCATCAGAACCCATTCCAGATCCTTTCTTGACCTCTCTGGTACTCTCACCGAAACAGACTGCTCTGGTCAACAACAGGGTCAACAGGAAAACCCGGAATGCAGTCTCTTGGGGTAAGTCCATCTTTTTAAGGGGAGAGAAAAGGGAGCAAGAAAGGGGGGGGGGGAGGAGGGTAGTGGGAGATGGAGAAAATAATAAAGAGGGAAAATAAATTTGGTGCGACAACCGCCTCTGGTCTTGTAGTTCTCCGTGCTCAAGTGCCGTGACAACAGTCCTGCCTCTTAACCTTCCTGGAACAGACACTCCAGTGATACGATGTTCTCTCCGAGTCAGCGACCTTTCTGTAGGGAACATAAATCTTGCATTACAATGTGTTTCACTGTTGTGTGAAGTAAACCATCCGTGGAAGATGAAAGAGAGAGAGAGAGAATAACAAAAGAAAAATTTGCATTCACCATCAGGCTGTCACACCATCATGTCTATCGTTATCTATGCACAGTCTCCCTTCACCAGTATTTCCACTCTCCACCCTTTGTGCATGGCCAGGCACAGTGACGCTAGTGAGATATACTGGGTTTGGGCATACCTCTGAAAAAACCAGGTAGACATGTGACGTTTGAGCTGTAAATCTGTCGGTGAACGTCAGAGATGAAGAGGAAACTTTAAAGATAAATCACAGAGTTTACCTGGCCGCCCCTGTATCTACAAGGAAGGATCTACCAGCTACATCAACTGTGACCTCAGGTTTACTACCAAGGCTAGCAATCAACTTCACTGGCTGCAGACTACAGGTGTGGCCCAAAATTTTTCCTATGTGATCCCTGATCCCAATTACGTGTATCATAACTTTGCTCGTGTTCATGTCTAGGGGGTCTGAATTTATGTGTGCTGTTACAATTGCTGGCATAATGCCCTTCCCTTTTACACAGATAACAAACTCTTGGCTTCTTCCATGTGCCAGGGGCCTGGGGTTTTGGTCGAGTTGATGCTTCTTCCAGTGCTTGGATGCTCATCACCATCAACCGCTCTCCCTTTGCCTCCCTGGTTCTCAGGATATTTCGTCGTGCTCGATAGCGGACTCTCTTAATGCAGCCACCGAGATACCTCTCCAGTTAGGTAGAGAGGTTTGTACCCTTGTTCTCAATGTTTATTTTAACCCGTCCATTAATACGGACACAGCTACCTCCCTGTGATGTACATTGTCCTTAATGTCCTCGATCCCAGTGTATCTAAACATTTCCTGCAGTGCTCGGTGGAAATATTCAGATGCCGTTTCACCTTCTTTTTGTCTTATGTTAAAGATTTTGTTCCATTTGACAGCAGTAAGGAAATATACTCCTAATTGCAGATTGATTTGTCGTACATTCTCCTGAGTGTACTCCTCAGTGAGAGGTACTTCTGCGTCTAATTTACAATTAGTAATGAATTTTGCGGGGTCAATATTGGAAGGTAAACATACTCGTAGCACTGTTCGCCAATCTTTGTTTGTGGGGTCGGTGGCATTACCTAATTCTTTATTAAACCTTTGGCATGCGACTAGATCCTTTCTGGGATCGGGAAATTCAGACATAATTGTCCTCAATTCTGCCCGGGACCAAGGACAATGCATAGCAATGTTCCTGACGGGAGTGATTCCCTGAGCGTCAGTCCTCCCATTTGGGACTACGATCACCCTGACAGGATTTAGTTCAATTACATAATTTTTTGTTGACTCTACAATCTGAGGTGCTCTTGTCTCTGCATAATGTATAGTACTGTACTAACCTGTGGACACGACCTCACTTATCCCTCTGCTAGGGGGCTTTACTACTGCTCTTACCAGTTGGGCCGTGTCCACCTGGGTGTCCTGTATGGTGGCTGCTAGAGAAAGTGCCGATATCGTGCTGGGTTCATCCCCTTGCTCGTATTCCTGAGGGAAGTTTAAGATGGGATACAACTTGCACGGGTTAGCATTAATACATTTATTAAGTTCACTCTTATCATCATTACTACATTTATCAATTTTACTCTTAGCATATATCAGTATGCCATTGCCTGTAGCCACTTTCTCCCCTGTAATATACGGTGGTGGTGGTGCAGTTGCCATCAGTTTCCTGCTAGGTTTGGAACCGGCTGTGTGAGCTAGTTCCCTCTGCATATCGCCCTCCTGCTGCCATTAATTTAAACATGTTGTGTGTTTGACCCTTTGCTTTTGAGATTTTATCAGACAGATCCTAAGCCTTAGATTATGCAATACCTCTGAGTCAAAACTACCTATCCCAGGAAATGGTGCTTTATCCCCCACAGTCATTCGTGTCCATTCATCACAAAAGGTCTCAGTGTGGGGACCATACTTCCCCCACATTACTAACCGAGCTGAACCCCTGGGTCTGAACTCTGCTGTCTGAACCTTGACTGCGGAACGTCCCTGTGTTGTGCACTTGGCTTCCATTGTGGACCTTTTTAACACGGGAAAACTTCCTAAAATGCACCAAACACAGTAGTCTACCGGTGGAAGTCCTCAAAGTTCTTCTACTAACTTCTTCTGCTCCGAGTATCACGGATCCGCCTTTTTTTAGCAGACACGTGTAGCCGTTGCAGGCCCTTCTTCGGCCTATATCCCCTGGGCCTTTAGGTACCCAGTGAATATCTGCCTCTGGAGGAACCAGTGAAAACTCCCTAAACCTTTATTTTACACAAATCACACTTGCATGTGCTTAACACAATGCCTATGATGACGAGATTTACGCACAAATATGCAAAACTTCGTATCACGTTGCGCCGCGTATTGCCCACACAACCATGTGGTCCAATCGTACCGCTCATAGACACTTGCTATCTATAAGTGGTAGGATCACTGGAGTCTCCACACTGTGCTCCAAAACAGCCGGAGTGTAATACCACGAAAACTTTATCACACTCCGTTGCACGTATTCACCTAGAACATGCTCACCACGTTTTCACCTAGACCGTGCTTCACCAAGTTTCACCACGATCACCAAGATCACCAAGCGGGGTTCAATACATTCACACCTTATTCAGCCCACACTACCATACTATAGTTTTCTGATCAGAAAAATATCCTTTCCTGTTAACTGATAGCTTTCCCCAGAGGTAATACAGTAAAAAGGTTTTATTTAAACTAAATTTTTGAAAACCGAGCAATTTGTGCTATTATCGCGTGGCTACCGCCTCGCGCCTAAACTAAACAATGCTATTGTGTGATTTGTACTTAGCGGTCGTACTTTTACGCACGTTGCGTAAACACACCACTTGCGAACGTCTTCACGTAGCGTACACAGTCCCGTACTTTGTCCGAGACACGTGTACAAAAGACCGTACGTCCGCAGTAGTACAAATTCCACACTTCTATCAATGTAAGCGATATTAACTATAATCGCTCACTTAACACTACACAGTTTCTTCTGTATAAACCTTTACAACTAGGCCAGGCTGCGTGTGCATCTTACACTTACTTCCTTAAATATTAACTCTATATTTTAACTAAATAGCAACACATTTTTCAGTACCGGTCAAAATGAATCTAATAATCAATACTTATGGCAATAATGTGAGCAGATATGCAAAGTACAAAATACAGGTGTATGTGTGTGATGTGTGCGCATTTGGCGCCAAAACAGAAATTTCACAGATTTAAAAAAAATAGCTTTGCGTTCTTACCTTACGGATCCCTCCAGCATCCCTACAAACCATGCAGGGCAGACGCTTATCTAATCAGCACTAGTGTATCCACCAACCAAGAGAAGGCTTACGGGGGATACATTTCCGCCCTTTGCTGATAAAGTCTGCGTAAACCTGCTAGGCTGCGGGTATGAGGAAAAACCGGACGATGCCCCCAATTGATAATGTCGATATTATCTTAAACCATAAAGCTATAAATCTAGATACACTTTTACCGTGGAGCCGCTATGGCCGTTAGACTGAATACACGTGCTACGCACT
Source organism: Pseudophryne corroboree (assembly GCF_028390025.1). Taxonomy (NCBI): domain Eukaryota; kingdom Metazoa; phylum Chordata; class Amphibia; order Anura; family Myobatrachidae; genus Pseudophryne; species Pseudophryne corroboree. Next base: position 582,402,810 of record NC_086444.1, on the reverse strand, counting down.
TTGTACACTATTTGCGTACAGAGTCCCGTACGTGGTACGTACTTGGCGTCCACATGCCACGCTGAGTGTACAGAGTATGCACAGCGCACGCACACACAATTGATAACCTTTAAACCTTGTTAGTGATACAATGTAATGATATGATTACACTTTAAACCCTTAGCAGCAAAGTACTGCAATGATGTTATACCTTAAACCTTAAGTAGCGCTGATGGTATAAAGTACCCGCAGTGCGTACACCTTATCAATGCTTATAAACCTTATACAATTAAATATGCTTTTATACCCTTGCAGGAAAGTGAGGACACAACACCGATTTGTAGTTGAAACCACAGGGTTCTAAGGCCACCGTGGATTATTTCAAAAGGTAAAACAGTACAAATTATACACTACAGGCTAACAAGATAAATCTAAAACAGAGTAATGGCTACAGAGAATGTACATACGTGAGAATGTTCGCAAGCGCAACTCGGCCGGTCCTCCGCTTGTCAGGTAGAAAGCGTTCAGAGTCTTCTGACCGGCCAGGCAACAATGGGCTTTTTATACACAACTTACATACACAATACAATGGTCACTGTAATCTCATTGTCCATTGGACACAGAGATGTGTCCTTACATTACAGGAGAGGTCATAGGTTGATTTGAAAAGATGGGCGATGTCTTTCCCCAACTGCTCTTGTGGGTGGTATCCTCTGGATTCCCGACGCATACATAATATACAGTAAATACAGTTAATATCTATATTATACTTTTGCACATAACTATACGCTGGAACATGCGATCTTTCTCTAACCAACACCGGAATGTTACCCTTAAAATACCCTACAGCTGGATACTAGACATCACCTTCCAACCTTTATCTGACCCTTCCTATCATGCAAAGGCGAATCCCTTAGTCCTGGAACTGTTTAAACTGTTGATACTCGCTGATGTGGTGTAGGGGAACTATGTGTACAAAATGCACTATTTGGGTTAAATATGTAATGTTCTAATAACCCTCTACGCGCTCACAAACTCCGCCGTAAATACCCATACCACGCGCATGATCGCAGGAGCGATCCTACGCAAATTGCGGATATGTGCACGCACGGCGGACTGAGTGCACACGCAGCGGGCATGTGCATGGGGTTAGTACAGGGTATATGCATTACAATATTTTTCGACTTTGACAGTGAGGAGGTGTGGCTGCAATACTATAGACCTGCTCTCTTTGACCTTTACTGAGCACTGTGGCTGTAAAGTTAGGCGGGTAATGGAGAAGAGGATCGGCCAGAATGTGAGGGATGGAGCAGAGTGATGGAGGAGAGGAGGTGCTGGAGTATGAGGGATGGAGGAAAGGAGGTGCTGGAGTATGAGGGATGAAGGCGAGGGGGAACTGGAGTGTGAGGGAAGGAGCAGGTGATGGAGGAGAGGAGGTGCCAGAGTATGAGGGATGGAGAAGAGGGGGAGCCGGAGTGTGAGGGATGGAGGAAAGGGGGAGCCAGAATGTGAGGGAAGGAGCAGATGATGGAGGAGAGGAGGTGTGGGAGTATGAGGGATGAAGGAGAGGAGGTGCCAGAGTATGAGGGATGGAGGAGAGGGGGAGCCAGAATGTGAGGTAACGAGCAGGTGATGGAGGAGAAGAGGTGCCAGAGTATGAGGGATTGAGGAGGGGGTCCGGAGTGTGATGGGTGGAGCAGAGTGATGGAGTAGAGGGGGAGCCAGAGTGTGAGGGAAGGAACAGGTGATGGAGTAGAGGAGGTGCCGGAGTATGAGGGATGGAAGTGGGGGAGGGGGCTGAAGTATGAGGGACGGAGCAGTGTGATGGAGCAAAGAAGGAGCCAGAGTGTGAGGGAAGGAACAGGAGATGTAGGAGAGGAGGTGTCAGAGTATGAGGGATGGTGAAGAGGGGGAGCCCGAATGTAAGGGAACAAGCAGGTTATGGAGAAGAGGGGAAGCCGGAGTGTGAGGGATGGAGGAGAGGGGGAGCCAGAGTGTGAGGGTAGAACAGGTGATGATGGAGAGGAGGTGCTGGAGTAAGAGGGATGGAGAAGAGGGGAGCCAGAATGTAAGGGAACAAGCAGGTTATGGAGAAGAGGGGGAGCTGGAGTGTGAGGGATGGAGCAGAATGATGGAGCAGAGGGGGAGCCGGAGTGTGAAGGAAGGATCAGGTGATGGAGGAGAGGAGGTGCCGGAGTATGAGGGATGGAGAATAGAGGGAGCCAGAATGTAAGGGAACAAGCAGGTTATGGAGAGGAGGGGGAGCTGGAGTGTGAGGGATGGAGGGGAGGGGGAGCCAGAATGTGAGGGAAGTAGCAGGTGATGGAGGAGAGAAGGTGCTGGGGTATGAGGGATGAAGGAGAGTAGGTGCCAAAGTATGAGAGATGGAGGTGAGGGGGAGTCAGAATGTGAGGGAAGGAGTAGGTGATGGAGGAGAGGTGGTGCTAGAGTATAAGGGATAGAAGAGAGGGGGGCCGGAGTGTGAGGGAAGGAAAAGGTGATGGAGGAGAGGAGGGGCTGGAATATGAGGGATGAAGGAGAGGAGGTGCCGGAGTATGAGGGATGTAGGAGAGGTGGGGCCAGAGTGTGAGGGAGGGAACAGGTGATGACTTAGAGGAGGGGCTGGAGATTGAGGGGTGGAGCAGAGTGATGGAGGAGAGGAGGTGCCGGAGGCCATAGGGGGATATGCAGGTCATGAGGCAAAGTCTCAGCTTTAGCACATTTTTATATGCCATCAGATCATCCAGATGCCCCTTACATGCTTTCAGACACCTTCATATGCCCATATATGTCATTACACACTTCCACATGCCCCTTATATACCATTAGACCCAACTAGGTATGCCATCAGACTCCGCCCCCTCATAGACTCTATTCCCTGTTTAGGGCCTCTTCAGAAATGTTCCTGGCTGGTTTTCCATCCCAATCCGCCCCTGCCTCCATGAATGTCAGAGCAGAGCAGGTGTGCAAGACCCGGCGAGGTGCAGTATACACCAGGCCCTGGGGTCTCCTCTCCTATTTTTAAGTGGTGTCTGTCAGTAAGTTTATCTGTGTTTTATGTATGTGTGTGTGTGTGTGTGTGTGTGTGTGTGTGTGTGTGTGTGTCTGTTAGTAAGTGTTGTCTGTGTCAATAAGTTTTTTGTCTTTGTCAGTAAGTTAAATCTGTCAGTAAGTGCGTGTGTCAATAAGTGGAATCTGTATCAGGAAGGGGTGTCTGTGTTAGTAAGTGGCATCTGTAAGGGGTGTTTGTGTCAGTAAGAATGTCTGTGTCAATAAGGAGTGTCTGTTTATGTACGCGTGTCTGTGTCAATAAGGGGTGTCTGTGTCAGTAAGGGTGTTTGTGTCAGTATAGGTGTCTGTGTCTGTAAGGACTGTTTGCATCAGTAAGTGTGTTTGTATTAGTAAGAGTGCTGTGTCAGTTCTTTTGTGTCAGTAAGGGAATCTGTGTTAGTAAGGGATGTCTGTGTCAGTAAGTAGTATCTGAGAGTAAGGGGTGTTTGTGCCTGCATGTTTGTGTCAGTAAATTGTATCTTGTCAGTAATTGGTGTCTGTCATTAAGTATGTATGTGCCAGTAAGTCATGTATGTGTTCATAAGGGGTATCTGTCAGTAAGTGGTGTCTGTGTCTATAAATGTGTGTATCAGTAGGTGTTTGTCAGTAAGGTGTGTTAGTGTGTATGTGTCAGTAGTTCTCTGACAGTAGTGTGTGTATCAATAAGTGGTGTGTGTGCCTGTATCAGTGTGTCTGTCAGTAAGTGGTATCTGTGTCGATAAGTGTGTCCCAGGAGCCCTCAGTTGCCGGTTTACTCTGTATTGCCCCTATCTTTTCTAATCTTTCCACATATGCTCTGTATTGCCCCATCTTTTCTAATCTTTCCACATATGCTCTGTATTGCCCCATCTTTGCTCCCCTTTTTACCTTATTTGCATGCTGATAAAGCTCTCTGTATTATATGGCATTCACTGTGATGCTCCCTGTATGATATGGTGGTCACTGATGCTCTGTATTATATAGTGGTCAAAAACTTTTTCGTTATAGTTAACTATTAAGTGGTTAAAGGTAAGCACTAGCTACTGTATGACCTTCATGGTGATAGCCACCCTCATGGCACAGGCCACACACCCTATTTATACCAAACCAGTCACACCACCGCATTGCTTGTCACACCTCCTTCCGAGGCACACAATAGGCCCTTCATAAATTTAAGCTCCAGGCCCACGTGGACCTTAATCTGGGACTGGGTGTACTGTATATTAAATATGCTATTTGATATACTTTAGTGAATTACAGACACAAAGTAACAGGCACTGACTTTCAAAATTGTGTTATCTTGTCATTTGTAATTTTGTAATCTAGTCATTTGTACATTTCCTGCATCTAGTAAAATTACTTAATCAGATTTAATAATTAAATATAGTTTGAAAGTAACTATAATTTAGATTGACTTCTTTCTTAATTTAAACTGTTTCCATCAAAATAGTTTCAATACTCATGGGCAACTGAAAAATAGTTGACAGCTTAATACCAGATAGCAAACAACGGTTAACATTAGGGGAATTGTCTTTAAAGAATACCTCTGGGTTCTTATCTTCTTAGTTCTTACAAAGACATTAATTAACTAATCAGATTGGTATTCAACCTATTAGCAAATAGCAGTAAAATTCATGAAAAATCATGTCTTGGATGCTCCCAAATTTTTTTTACAGTCATTATAAATGGGAATGTGTTACCCGCAATATGGTCCTGGAAAATAAAAAGGGTGCTATAAATATTATAAAAACAACCCATTAAAGAAAAATTGACTACTGTGCTTTATAATCTCTGTCAATTACACTAACCAATAAATTGACAAGTTTTCATTTAAAAGCAATTAGTTTTTAGGGAATATCACAGTCAGCATAGCATAACATTTTTCCATAGGTGTGTGGAAACCCCGGCTGCCTTATCCTTTGTTAGCAGTCCCCTCAGGTCAGATTGCCTTCCACTACACATCTGTTTTGCATCCATTTCCTCTGTGTGTGATTCCCTCTGTCTTTCCAAACTGCTGCACCAGGAGCCTGCGGAGACTCCAGTCCTACTTTGGAAGCCTGCCGCCACTGCGTGCTTCCCCATGTCCTGAATCCTGGCCGACTCTTCACACAGATGCATTACTGGGTGGAGGCGGGAATGTAATGCATCTGTATGAAGAGCTGGCCAGGACTCAGGACATGGGGAAGGACGCAGCGGTGTGTTTCTGCCTGTGATTGGCTGGTACCTTCACTATTTGCTATAATAGGATATTGTTATTTTTCACTTTTAATGTTAATTGAATTTATGTTCTGTAATTTATTTGATTATTTTTGTCCTCTCTTCCCTCTTGGTCCAGCCTAATATCTCCACACTAGTGCTTCTTATATGTGTTTATTACTATTCATAGGTAGAGTGTGGCTATGTTCAGTTGGGACCACTACTGTATGTGTATTGTTTACAGTTGTACTATTATGCAGACTTCTTTTTAATGTCTAGTCTTTATTGATATGCTGTTATTACTACCTACCAGTTTCCTTACCATGTTATCACCTCAGTCATACATTTCAAGCCCTTTTACATAAGTTAGATGTTTTTCTTGCACACTCGGGACCTATACATACTGATGTAGCCTCAAACATCAAGACTCAATACTCCACAAAGCATGATATGCCTGGTGTGACTGAGCTGCCAGGTCCCGTGCAACTATGCTAGCATCGGGCATCTTTTTGTGCAGAAAATGTGCCTTAGTCACAACAAGATGCAACTAGGATTCACAAGATGACTGTGCTGATTAATTTGATATGTGACACCTAGCCTACTCCTTCCATGGCTTTGATATTTTGAAGTCCATTTCTATTCTTCCTCTTCCCTCAGCTATCCCAATCTTTCTCCTCCCCTTGCCCAGGGTTGTTCACATGCTAAGTTCCCTTTCTGCCAGAGCTCTAGGTTGTACCAGTCCCTGTTGTTTGCCTCTATTTATTATAATCATTAATGTTCCTTATATATTCTTTAATACTAGGATCCTCAATAGCCCCCATAAGAGGTCCGCTTTGTTTCTTAAGCAGCTTTGGAATTATGTAGAGCAGGGGTGGCCAACCCGCGGCTCTCAAGCCGCATGCGTCTCTTTCATCCGCCGCATGCGGCTCAGCCGGCTCCTGGCCTCAGCTGCCTGGCACATACAGTTGTCTCCGGTGGCGGTGTCACGCTTCAATTCAGCGCCGGTCCGTGAGCCAATCAGAGCTCGCGGACCGGCAGCTAAGGCTGCCGGACCACGAGCTTTGACTGGCTCACGAACCGGTGCCTAATTGAAGAGAGACACAGCCGTCGGAGAGTGAGGGGCAGGAGAGGCGCACACTGCACTCTTCTCCCCTCACAGACAGCAGTGCGGTGAGCAGCACGGGAGAAGGGGGGGGGGGGAAATCATGTATATCCTGCACTGGGGTCATAGCTGGCACTGGGTCCCCTCACAGACAGCAGTGCGGTGAGCAGCACGGGAGAAGGGGGGGGAATCATGTATATCCTGCACTGGGGTCATAGCTGGCACTGGGGAGACATGTATATCTGGCACTGGGGGGCATATCTGGCACTGTGAAGACACCTGCATTGGGGGCATAGCTGGCACTGTGGGGACATATATATCTGGCACTTGGGGGACATGTATATCTGGCACTGGGGGGCATATCTGGCACTGTGGGGACACTGGCATTGGGGGCATAGCTGGCACTGTGAGGACATATATATCTGGTACTAGGGGCATAGCTGGCACTGTGGGGACATATATAGCTGGCACTGGGGGCATAGCTGGCACTGGTGGCATATCTGGCACTGGGGGCATAGCTGGCACTGTGGGGACAAGTATATCTGGCACTGGGGGCATATCTGGCACTGGGGGCATAGCTGGAACTGGGGGGATATGTATATCTGGCACTGGGGGGAAATGTATATCTGGCACTGGGGGGTCATGTGTATCTGGCACTGTGAGGCATATGTGTATCTGGCACTGTGAGGCATATATGTATCTGGCACTGTGGGGCATATATGTATCTGGCACTGTGGGGACATATGTTTCTGGATGTGTGGCACTGTACTGGGGCATTATATGTATTTGGCACTGTACAACATGACTAAAAACGGAGTTATGACACAAGGTCATACTCCTACAAACGTCATAATGAAAGGTGTGCGCACAAAATGGTGTGTGGCTTTGTGAAAACCAGGCCACACCCCCATTTCTGCGCATGCGCGCCTTAGGTGCACGCATGATACTGGCTCTTGCCCTTGACTACAGATCTTTTCTGGCTCTTTGCCTCTGACTGGTTGGCCACCCCTGATGTAGAGTTTTTGCAGGAGACTCACTTTTCAAGTTCTCATCACCCTGAGCTTAGATTCAGACATTATCCTAACATTTATCATACCTGTGACCTTAAGCATAACAAAAGGTATTGCTATACTGTTCACTAGTCACCTTACCTTTGTTCCTTCTAATATTGTACAGGACCCAAAAGGGAGATTTTTTAATTCTTGTAGGTGCCCTTAACAACGTCTCCTACACTGTAGTATTTTTCATGCCCCCAAACAAAACCAGTCAAATTTCTTGCATGTTCTGGATGAACACATTTTTCTACATCACAGGGGGAATTTGATCTGGACAGGTCCAAACCCTTAATTAAATATTTTCAAAGAGTATCCTTTGGTGGCTCCATCACTTCATCTGCAGTTCTCATATAACAACTTTTATGTGATGCAGTGAGGGTCAGGGAGCCCTCAGCCAGGGACTATGCATTTTATTATCCATTGCATGTTGTCTACACCAGACTTCATATGATATTTCTCAATTCATAACTAACCCAGACCATCCTAGGTGCCTCTATTCTGTCTCAAACCTGGTCAGATGGTGACCCAGTAACAGTGGACATTGTGGGTCTCTGGACTAATCACAATTATCCTCAAAATTAAGCCTACTTAGATACTGAGCTGTGACACTCTTGTACCACTACTGCTGACTCTACTACTTCTCCAGTGTTGTCATGGGAGGCCCATAAGGCAGTGATTTAAGGTCTATACCCTCCACCCATTTTAACAAACTCAGAGCCCCAAAAATGTGAGCACTTACAGAACAGGTGTGGGTGCTTGATCTCCAGCAACCATATTCAGGATCTAAGGACAGCTTTTGTTAAAAACTGGCTGTTCATGGTGTATAAAATCTGCTTCTCAGTAATAGGGCTGAACACACCCTGAAGTGGCTCAATCAGTTCTATTTTGAAAAGGGTGATAAAACAAATAAGCTGCTTTCCTCTAGATTATGGTCCAAACGCTCTCAGAATAAATATACTCTCTATTAAAACACTGTCAGGCCCAAATATTCCACAATCTGAAGTATATTACAGAGGAATTTCTTCCTTTCTTAACTAACCTAAATAATTCTATTTAATGTTATACAGTACCTCATGTCATGTGTCCTCCATACAACAATTCCTTTTGAAATGTAAGCTTCCTTGCCTATCTCCTGCAGTCTCTGAAACTCTGAGGGGGTAATTCAGACAGTAGTAGTAAATTTGTTAGCAGATGGTCAAAACCATGTGCACTGCAGGTGTGGCAGATATAACATTTGCAGAGAGAGTTAGATTTGGGTGGGTTATTTTGTTTCTGTGCAGGGTAAATACTGGCTGCTTTATTTTTACTCTGCAATTTAGATTTCAGTTTGAACACAGCTCACCCAAATCTAACTCTCTCTGCACGTGTTCTATCTGCCCCCCTGCAGTGCACATGGTTTTGCCCAACTGCTAACAAATTTGCTGCTACGATCAGGTCTAAATTACCTCCTTAAGTTAGGTACACACTATACAATTATTGGGACATTTGCCAATAATTAGGACATCGGCCTGATTTATTGTATAGTGTAAATCAACGATCATTTTGGCGTTTCGCCGATAAGTCGTGAAAATCATGCACACACAAAAGAAACGATTTTCCTCTCAATCAGCCCAGACCAAAATCTCGGCCAAAAACCTCTGATATTGGCCAGGGAGTGTACATTTTCAATAATCTCACCATATGTCATTCGATTTTTCGTACATACGTCATCTGCCTTGTGGGTGGCAACATATTACTCCTGTGTTGGGTTTGAAAGTCGTCTGTCAGTAAGTACCTTGAACAGCTCATACAATGTCTCTTGCACTGTTTTAACCCTACAATGCATATTGCACTGCACAGCAAAGTAATTTTGAAATAGGAGCACTACACTCCATTACTATAGTACTTAAAAATGAAAGCTCAGTAGTGCTGATTAGTGCTGATTCAAAATTTGCCTTATGGCAAGCAAACATCATTGATAAATATTAGCAACCATCCAAGCCACCTACTGTATGGGCATTTACACTGTGCACACCTACATTTCACAATGTTTGGCAGCACACAAGGTCATTTTTGCACACAGTATAATAGCTACAATACTGTAAACTGACATAATTTAATCAATACTGTGTTTCATCATACACCCCCCACAAACTTGCCACTGTCATCAGGTTTCAATTGTTCTCCACCTGGATGATAGCAAACACCTGTGTTAATATATCATTACAATTACACTGGTGTATCAAATTTAACATTAATTTGTTTGGCCACCAGCACAGCATTTTTCACCCTTATGGGAGGAGTTTTAGTATTTTTTAGTATGTGTTAACCTTTAAAGGCACTCTCACACAGGACAATTAAAACGCCAAAAGATATGCCTAACATTTTTATTATATTGTTGACAACATCAAAATGATTACTTGTGTCTGGCGAAACTCACACAAACAGTAAAGTGCCATTACTATGGCCAACGTTTTCATTAAAACAATGCCATAGTGGCCCGAAATAGTTCCTCCAGGAAATCCAACAGTCCAGGTGTTAAGGAGATTAATGTATGTCCACACATCACTTCATTATTAAGTTGTCCAGGTTTTTTGAAGCATGTTACACAAACTACAGATATTATTTCAACCTGGCCTGTTGGGGTGTGTTAAGGAACCAGTTTGAATGGCCCAATACCATTGCATAATTGCACTCCAACAACCACTAACAAATGTGTATTTGTGTACAATACTTCACTATGGGGGTCATTCCGAGTTGTTCGCTCGTTGCCGATTTTTGCTATGCTTCGATTTGTTGCTAATTGCGCATGCTCAAGGCACACGGGGCACATGCGCTTAGTTATTTAACTAAAAACTTAGCAGTTTTGGTGTGAATCCTGCAGCGCTTTTCAGTCGCACTGCTGATCGGTGAATGATTGACAGGAAAGGGGCGTTTCTGGGTGGTAACTGTGCGTTTTCTGGGAGTGTGCTAAAAAACGCAGGCGTGTCAGGGAAAAACGCGGGAGTGTCTGGAGAAACGGGGGAGTGGATGGCCGAATGCAGGGCGTATTTGTGACATCAAACCAGGAACTAAACGGACTGAGCTGATCGCAATCTGTGAGTAGGTCTGGAGCTACTCAGAAACTGCAAAGAATTATTTATTAGCAGTTCTGCTAATCTTTCATTCGCTATTCTGCTAAGCTAAGATACACTCCCAGAGGGCGGCGGCCTAGCGTGTGCAATGCTGCTAAAAGCAGCTAGCGAGCGAACAACTCGGAATGAGGGCCTATATGCACTCTACAAAAACAGATGCAGTAAGTGTACACACATAATTTAATTAACAACAGGGGTCATTTTTAAAAATAAACCATATAAAAATAACTACCACACATTATACTGTCCCTTTTGGAAGCATGTGGCTTCTACACCCTAAAGTCACATTGAGGATATATTTTAAGTTAGACTCCACTTCCCGTGTTTGTTCCTTTATGAGGATTATTTTAGCCATGCACTCCTTCACCAGAATGGCAATCTCATCTTCTGTGCTGTGTTTGTTTATGTTTTGTTGCTGTCTGGAGTCTAGTGATGAGCGGATTCGGTTTTACTCGGTTTTACTCGGTTCTCAAAACGGCATCTTATTGGCTCACGGATGTCACGTGTTTTGGATAGCCAATGAGATGCCGTTTTGAGAACCGAGTAAAACCGAATCCGCTCATCACTAGCTCTGGACATCAATTCTTGACTTCCATCCCTCAGATGTGTAGTTATATCGTCCTCGGTGCTGGCATCCGATATGACTATGGGATCTTTAGGAGAAGATGTGTTATTACTGATTTTCTCTATGTGATAATGGTTGGTTACAGTCACCATTTGAAATGCATTGCAAGGTATACTATACCTGTTGCAGAACTGGCTATCTGCTTCTTATCTTGGTGTGTTTTTCTATCTGGAGGGGGGGGGGGGGGTGCCATTCTTCTCATGTTTTATTTTTCTGACCTCTGTCACTGTGTGAAACATGTATGTTGTTATTATAATAAGGATCATGACACTGCCCTAAACAACATGTGTTTGGAAAACTTAAAGGAAGTGTGGCATATACTGTACAGTAGCTCTGCTTTCTTCTGCCTGGCCTCTGCCCACACTCACTTCTCCAGTGTTCTTGGCATTCTGACTTTCATTTTTTTGTGTTGCTTTTGAGTTTTCTGCACTTGTTATATAAAATAACAGCAAACATCAAGCATATATTATGACTTAACATGTAATGGTCTTGTACAAGTAATAGAGGGTGGAAAAGTACTCACTTCTGATATATTTTCTAGTGGTGGCAAGTTTAAACTTTTGAGGTCTGACCATCTTGTTTGGATCTGGTCCTTCTGGCGTGTGTGGCCATATTTTGATTTTAGTATCTGAATCATGCGCAGCATTATTTTTGATTTTCACTGATTCACTCTTTTATAGAATTTTTGTTGACAATCATAGTCCCATCTATCAAAGAACCGCACCATGCGACTTGACTATACAAAAATTTGTTACTACAGATGGGGTAGTCAGACAGGCCATCTCTTTGCCTCTTTGACTAAGACCTAGCACCGCAAAAATCATATTGTCTCTATAAAAATGAATGATGGACTCTCATATTTGACCAATACTCCTGACATCTCTTCTGTTTTTCATAAATTTTATTCTGATCTTTATTCTGCTCCACCATTAGACCAGCCATTAATGGACGAATTACTTAGGAAAGCTAACTTACCTTGTCTCTTGAGGGATCAACGTGAATTTCTGGATGCAGAAATTTCTGATCAAGAGATTTACATTGCAATCTCGTCTCTTAAAACATGTAAGACTCCTGGGACAGACGGCTTTTCAGGCAAATATTTTAAAAATGTTGCAACTGGATGTTACTCCTACATTATAAGAATTATATTGTACCATATATAAAAATTGCCCAAGATATCCAAATTTTAATAAAGAATTCACAACATTGATTCCAAAACCGAGTAGGGACCCTTCATGTTTGGACTATTACTATCCTATAACTCTATTGAATTTAGTCATAAAGATTCTTTCTAAAATTATGGCCATACGTCTACAATCCTTCTTACCTACAATCATTTCTCCCCATCAATTAGGATTTGTCAGTGGATGCTATTCCATGAAAGGGATAAGGACAGCAATTGCGTATATAGTGGCTGCAAATGTAGCTCCTGATTCTCCTAATATGCTCATCAATTTAGACGCCTACAAGGCTTTTGATGCTGTTTCATGGCCTTTTCTCTTTCAAGTATTGTCTTCTTATTTATTTGAAACTAAATTAATTTATTTGATCAAATCTCTTTATACTTCCCCAATGACTTTATTATTGATCAATCGCACTCGGAGTGATCCGATAAATATGTCCGGGGGAACCCGACAGGGATGTCCTCTCTCCCCTGTTCTCTTTAACCTTACCCTTGACCCTCTTCTTAGACCAGTGGTCACCGACCCCAAGCATCCTGCTGCCCACCTCAGGAGGAGTCCTCATTTGACTCCCCTGAGCCCGTAGGTCCATATGCCTGCGGCTCTCCTCCACCCGTCCGTCAGCAGCTCTGCTCTCCTCCGCCTCAGAGCTAGAAAATTCTAGAGGTCCTACATGACCTCTAGCATCTGATTTGGATCACAGCGCTATAGCGCTACTCAGATGTGCCGGGAGCGCTTAGCATGGGAAGAATTTGCAGCTTCTGCAAAGCTGCATCTTCTGCCCTGGCACCACCTCTGACAATGAGCATTGTACCCACTGCCTGAAACCCCACTATCAACGGGCATTATACCTAGAGACTGAAACCCATGGCAATGAGCATTACACCTAGAGCCTGACACCTCTGTCAGCTAGCATTACACCCAGATCCTGACTCCCGTGGCAACAAGCATTACACCCAGAGCCTGACACCCCTGTCAACAAGCATTACACCTAAAGCCTGAAACCAATGGCATTGAGTATTACATCCAAAGCCTGAAACCCATGGCAATGAGCATTACACACAGAGCCTGACACCCATGGCAACAAGCATTGTACCCAGAGCCTGACACCCCTGTCAATGAGCATTACACCCAAAGCCTGAAACCCATGGCAATGAGCATTACAACCAGACTCTGACACATCTGTCAATGAGCATTACACCTAGAGCCTGATACCGTAGCAACAAGCATGACACCCAGAGCATGAAACCCTTGGCAGTGAGAGCATGACACCCAGAGCATGAAACCCCTGGCAACAAGCATGACACCCAGAGCATGAAACCTCTGGCAACAAGCATGACACCAAGAGCATGAAACCTCTGGCAACAAGAATGACACCCAGAGCATGAACCCCCCGCAACGAGAATAGAAACTAGAGCATGAAACCCCTGACAACAAGCATGAGACTCCTGACAATGAACAGGTAATTTAAAAGCAATTAGAAGCCTTACTGTGGGGCATAATGTATAATGGGCATTACGGTGTGTGGCATAATGTATCACTGGCATTGTGGGGGGTGTCACAGGCATTGTAGTGTGTGGTATAATGTGCAGGGGCATTGTGGTGTGTGGTATAATGTGTCAGGGGCATTGTGGTGTGTGGCATAATGTATTGTATCACTGTATTAATTAAGTCCATCATTGTTATTCTGTCTAACATTTATTTCATTTTCATTAAATGACCTTCAATTTTTGGGTTATTAGCCTGATTTTTTTTGCCAAAAATGTTAGTTCTCTTTAGGAGGTTTATTTTTTCTTGAGTAGCTCACACTCCACTTAAGGTTGGAGACCACTGTCTTAGACTGATTAATTCTTGTCCTTATTTGACTGGTATTAGAGTGGGCGAGATAAGAATTAAAATTACTGCCATCGCTGACGATGTCTTGATATACACTATCTTTCAAACCCCAAATCATCTTTACGACCTCTATTGAACTTATTAAATTCCTTTGGACCTGTCTCTGGTTTTATTTTTTTATTTTTATAAGTCTCAAGCAATGTATCTTAAAAAAGGATTTGTGCGCCCTAAATTGGCTCAAGGTCAAATGTCATATTTAGGAATTACCCTTCCCAAAAATATTACTAATTTGTATAATTATAACATAAGTAAAATTATAACCACATTGACTAGAGACCTACAGAGCTTGAGCCATCTCCAGCTCTCTTATCTAGGAAGAGCGAATCCATTACGAATGATTTATTTCCCAAAACTCCTATACCCATTACAAGTACTCCCTATTCTTTTGTCTCAAACTGACATCCTATCTATCACAAGATTATTTCATAATTTTATATGGAATAACAAAAGGGCAAGAATATTTTAAGTACATTTTAAATAATCCACTTTTAATGTCCACAAGAAAGCTCTGGTTACTTTTACGACATAGATATAAAGTAAATCTCCATGTTTCAATTAATTTACCATTCATACACAATCCAAATTTCCAAGATGCAATGGCATCACAGGTTTTCTTTAATTGGGCAAAAGAGGGGTTATGCACAATAGGATAACTGATGACTGCTAGAACTTGTAAGCCTCTTTTTTATTCTGAAGCTGTGGCTAAATTCCCTGTGATAGGAGGGTTGACTTTCTCTTATTTACAGGTTCAACACTATGTGAGTGGGGACTCTGGCCTCTTCCTGGCAGGGGATAGGGATAACCTCCTGGACAAATCATTAGCAATACTCTCCTTGACAAGAGGAGTGATATCTACAAATTATAAATATCTTAGAAATGCTTTGGACCATGCTAACATGCATACTGGCATTTACAATGGTTGGTTAATTTCCCTTCTATGACAACTGAATGCCTATTGAAGCAATTAGAAGACGTTTCCCATGGCTAAATTCTCAGAAATGTTTCTCAATATATTTCACTGCACATTATGGGCCTAATTCTGAGTTGATCGCAGCAGCAAATTTGTTAGCAGTTGGGCAAAACCATGTGCACTGCAGGGGGGACAGATATAACATGTGCAGAGAGATTTAGATTTGGGTGGGGTGTATTGAAACTGAAATCTAAATTGCAGTGTAAAAATAAAGCAGCCAGTATTTACCCCGCACAGAAACAAAATAACCCACCCAAATCTAACTCTCTCTGCAAATGTTATATCTGCCCCCCCTGCAGTGCACATGGTTTTGCCCACTTGCTAACAAACTTGCTGCTGCGATCAACTCAGAATGACCCCCTATATCTCCAGCTAGGGGGTATCAAATGGGAATTTTAGAGAGTCCTACATGTCTCAAATGCTCCCAATATCTTTTCCATTGTTTCTGGACATGTCCATACATATAACGATTCTGGCAACAGGTTGACCGTTTTACCATGGAACACTTAGTTAATTTTGTCCCACTGACAGCTGAATGGGCAATTTTTGGAATACTGCCGGCTAATTCTCAGACTCCTAGAGGAATGCTGAAGTTGTTATTAGCAGTGTAATTTGCTGCTCGTAAGACTATACTGCAATTGTGAATTCAAAATACTAGTCCTTCTCTTGCACTCTTCAAAGAGAAACACTTCTTTATATTTCACGTGGACTGGCTGGAGGCCTACTTGCAAAATAATTTTTTTGAATCATGGGAAACTTTATGGAGACTTTAGCAACATCTACAAAGGATTCACTAGTAAATTGCTTCCGAATAACATTATGGTATGAAACACGGGTTGCATTGGAGGACCCTCCAATTCTTTTGAGTAACCCTGCGTAATTGTTTTTGGCTTTGATAATTGATACATATGGAATGTATTGTATAATGTTAAATATATTACGTAAATTGTCCTGCCTATGATACTGACACAGACTATACTGTTCAAAAAATTGTACACATTGCAATTGATTCATATTTTTTGTATGTTTATTGAAGTTTCAATAAAAGAAATTATATAAAGAAAATTGGCACCTTGCGTACAGTATATAAAAAATAACTCAACAGAGTGCAGGAGTCCAAAAGGTCAAGAGCAGGCACTCAGGAAGTCTATACCCCATGTCTTTGGTATTATGACATGCTATCTTTCACCGCAGACCAGGAGTTGCCAAGCCCCTCAATCTTAAACCTGGACAAAACCCAAGACCTCTTTGAAAGCCAACTTTCAGAAAGTGAAGACATTATTGGATTGGAAAGTTTGTGGACAAATATCACAACATACTGCACTTTAACATGCACACATTTTATTGACAAATCAATTCCAATATTCTCACATGTTTGAAAGGCATAATTTTAACGGGGGGAAAAATACATAATATATTTCAATCTGACAGGCCATTTTGCCACTCAACTGCCCCCTCTCCATTAAAGTAATACAAATATTTGTTGTGGTTAATTTTAGCCTCTTCAGAGTCCACAGCTCAATCTCCTGTTCTAGCAGTTGACTTTCCTCCAAATCAATTTCTGGGGTATTTTGGCTGTTCTTCCTTTGCAGATAATTATGAAGATCACAGAAAGCTAAAACAACTTTATTTCTTTTTGGCACAGACAAATTGATGCTTGTGTGGAATATTCTAACTCTATTACTTATTATGCCAAAGGCATTCTCCATTACACATCTATCTCAGGACAAACGGTAGTTAAAGATGTGCCTTTGTGGGGTTAATAGTAGAGATGAGCGGATTCGGTTTTACTCGGTTTTACTCGGTTCTCAAAACCGAATCTTATTGGCTATCCAAAACACGTGACATCCGTGAGCCAATAAGATTCGGTTTTGAGAACCGAGTAAAACCGAGTAAAACCGAATCCGCTCATCTCTAGTTAATAGCTTCTGTGGGAATGGCCTCAAAATATTTGGTTGTAAAGTGAAGGCCTCATCACTAGTGATGAGCGGGTTCGGTTTCTCGGAAACCGAACCCCCCCGAACTTCACGCTTTTTACACGGGTCCGAGGCAGACTCGGATCTTCCCGCCTTGCTCGGCTAACCCGAGCGCGCCCGAACGTCATCATCCCGCTGTCGGATTCTCGCGAGGCTCGTATTCTATCGCGAGACTCGGATTCTATATAAGGAGCCGCGCGTCGCCGCCATTTTCACACGTGCATTGAGATTGATAGGGAGAGGACGTGGCTGGCGTCCTCTCCGTTTAGAATAGAAATAGATAGTGAGAGTGAGACACTTGATTTACTGGAGCTTAGGAGTACTCAGAGAGTGCAGAGTTTACTAGTGACTGACCAGTGACCACCAGTGCAGTTTTATTATTATTTAATATAATCCGTTCTCTGCCTGAAAAAAAACGATACACAGTGACACAGTATACCATATCTGTGCTCAGACTCAGTGTGCTGCATCATCTATGTATATCTGACTGTGCTGAGTGCTCACTGCTCACACAGCTTAATTGTGGGGGAGACTGGGGAGCAGTTATAGCAGGAGTACATATATTTAACAGTACACACTTTTGCTGCCAGAGTGCCACTGCCAGTGTGACTGACCAGTGACCAGTGACCACCAGTATATTGTGATTGTCTGCCTGAAAAAGTTAAACACTCGTCGTGTGGTGTTTTTATTCTATAAACGCATTCTGCTGACAGTGTCCAGCAGGTCCGTCATTATATAATATATACCTGTCCTGCAGTAGTGATATATATATTTTTTTTATATCATTATCATCCAGTCTATACTAGCAGCAGACGCAGTACGGTAGTCCACAACTGTAGCTACCTCTGTGTCGGCAGTCGCTCGTCCATAATTGTATACCTACCTGTGGTGGGTTTTTTTTTTCTATCTTCTTCATACTAGTAGCTGAGCTGACAGTGTCCAGCAGGTCCGTCATTATATAATATATACCTGTCCGGCTGCAGTAGTGATATATATATATATATTATATCTCATTATCATCCAGTCTATATTAGCAGCAGACGCAGTACGGTAGTCCACGGCTGTAGCTACCTCTGTGTCGGCAGTCGCTCGTCCATCCATAATTGTATACCACCTACCCGTGGTGTTTTTTTTTTCTATCTTCTTGATACTAGTAGCTTACTTTAGGAGTCTGCAGTGCTGACAGTGTCCAGCAGGTCCGTCATTATATAATATATACCTGTCCGGCTGCAGTAGTGATATATATATATATTTTTTATATCATTATCATCCAATCTATATTAGCAGCAGACGCAGTACGGTAGTCCACGGCTGTAGCTACCTCTGTGTCGGCAGTCGCTCGTCCATCCATAATTGTATACCACCTACCTGTGGTGTTTTTTTTTTTTTCTATCTTCTTGATACTAGTAGCTTACTTTAGGAGTCTGCAGTGCTGACAGTGTCCAGCAGGTCCGTCATTATATAATATATACCTGTCCGGCTGCAGTAGTGATATATATATATTTTTTATATCATTATCATCCAGTCTATATTAGCAGCAGACACAGTACGGTAGTCCACGGCTGTAGCTACCTCTGTGTCGGCAGTCGCTCGTCCATCCATAATTGTATACCACCTACCTGTTGTGTTTTTTTTTTCTATCTTCTTGATACTAGTAGCTTACTTTAGGAGTCTGCAGTGCTGACAGTGTCCAGCAGGTCCGTCATTATATAATATATACCTGTCCGGCTGCAGTAGTGATATATATATATATTTTTTATATCATTATCATCCAGTCTATATTAGCAGCAGACGCAGTACGGTAGTCCACGGCTGTAGCTACCTCTGTGTCGGCAGTCGCTCGTCCATCCATAATTGTATACCACCTACCTTTGGTGTTTTTTTTTTTTCTATCTTCTTGATACTAGTAGCTTACTTTAGGAGTCTGCAGTGCTGACAGTGTCCAGCAGGTCCGTCATTAAATAATATATACCTGTCCGGCTGCAGTAGTGATATATATATATTTTTTATATCATTATCATCCAGTCTATATTAGCAGCAGACGCAGTACGGTAGTCCACGGCTGTAGCTACCTCTGTGTCGGCAGTCGCTCGTCCATCCATAATTGTATACCACCTACCTGTGGTGTTTTTTTTTTCTATCTTCTTGATACTAGTAGCTTACTTTAGGAGTCTGCAGTGCTGACAGTGTCCAGCAGGTCCGTCATTATATAATATATACCTGTCCGGCTGCAGTAGTGATATATATATATTTTTTATATCATTATCATCCAGTCTATATTAGCAGCAGACGCAGTACGGTAGTCCACGGCTGTAGCTACCTCTGTGTCGGCAGTCGCTCGTCCATCCATAATTGTATACCACCTACCTGTGGTGTTTTTTTTTTTTTCTATCTTCTTGATACTAGTAGCTTACTTTAGGAGTCTGCAGTGCTGACAGTGTCCAGCAGGTCCGTCATTAAATAATATATACCTGTCCGGCTGCAGTAGTGATATATATATATATTTTTTATATCATTATCATCCAGTCTATATTAGCAGCAGACACAGTACGGTAGTCCACGGCTGTAGCTACCTCTGTGTCGGCAGTCGCTCGTCCATCCATAATTGTATACCACCTACCTGTGGTGTTTTTTTTTCTATCTTCTTGATACTAGTAGCTTACTTTAGGAGTCTGCAGTGCTGACAGTGTCCAGCAGGTCCGTCATTATATAATATATACCTGTCCGGCTGCAGTAGTGATATATATATATTTTTTATATCATTATCATCCAGTCTATATTAGCAGCAGATGCAGTACGGTAGTCCACGGCTGTAGCTACCTCTGTGTCGGCAGTCGCTCGTCCATCCATAAGTATACTAGTATCCATCCATCTCCATTGTTTACCTGAGGTGCCTTTTAGTTGTGCCTATTAAAATATGGAGAACAAAAATGTTGAGGTTCCAAAAATAGGGAAAGATCAAGATCGACTTCCACCTCGTGCTGAAGCTGCTGCCACTAGTCATGGCCGAGACGATGAAATGCCATCAAAGTCGTCTGCCAAGGCCGATGCCCAATGTCATAGTACAGAGCATGTAAAATCCAAAACACCAAATATCAGTAAAAAAAGGACTCAAAAATCGAAAATAAAATTGTCGGAGGAGAAGCGTAAACTTGCCAATATGCCATTTACCACATGGAGTGGCAAGGAACGGCTGAGGCCCTGGCCTATGTTCATGGCTAGTGGTTCAGCTTCACATGAGGATGGAAGCACTCAGCCTCTCGCTAGAAAAATGAAAAGACTCAAGCTGGCAAAAGCACAGCAAAGAACTGTGCGTTTTTCGAAATCACAAATCCACAAGGAGAGTCCAATTGTGTCGTTTGCGATGCCTGACCTTCCCAACACTGGACGTGAGGAGCATGCGCCTTCCACCATTTGCACACCCCCTGCAAGTGCTGGAAGGAGCACCCGCAGTCCAGTTCCTGATAGTCAGATTGAAGATGTCAGTGTTGAAGTACACCAGGATGAGGAGGATATGGGTGTTGCTGGCGCTGGGGAGGAAATTGACCAGGAGGATTCTGATGGTGAGGTGGTTTGTTTAAGTCAGGCACCTGGGGAGACACCTGTTGTCCGTGGGAGGAATAGGGCCATTGACATGCCTGGTGAAAATACCGAAAAAATCAGCTCTTCGGTGTGGAAGTATTTCAATAGAAATGCGGACAACATTTGTCAAGCCGTGTGTTGCCTTTGTCAAGCTGTAATAAGTAGGGGTAAGGACATTAACCACCTCGGAACATCTTCCCTTATACGTCACCTGCAGCGCATTCATCATAAGTCAGTGACAAGTTCAAAAACTTTGGGCGACAGCGGAAGCAGTCCACTGACCAGTAAATCCCTTCCTCTTGTAACCAAGCTCACGCAAACCACCCCACCAACTCCCTCAGTGTCAATTTCCTCCTTCCCCAGGAATGCCAATAGTCCTGCAGGCCATGTCACTGGCAATTCTGACGAGCCCTCTCCTGCCTGGGATTCCTCCGATGCATACTTGCGTGTAACGCCTACTGCTGCTGGCGCTGCTGTTGTTGCTGCTGGGAGTCGATGGTCATCCCAGAGGGGAAGTCGTACTCGTAAGACCACTTTTACTACTACCACCAAGCAATTGACTGTCCAACAGTCCTTTGCGAGAAAGATGAAATATCACAGCAGTCATCCTGCTGCAAAGCGGATAACTGAGGCCTTGGCATCCTGGGCGGTGAGAAACGTGGTTCCGGTATCCATCATTACTGCAGAGCCAACTAGAGACTTGTTGGAGGTACTGTGTCCCCGGTACCAAATACCATCTAGGTTCCATTTCTCTAGGCAGGCGATACCGAAAATGTACACAGACCTCAGAAAAAGACTCACCAGTGTCCTAAAAAATGCAGTTGTACCCAATGTCCACTTAACCACGGACATGTGGACAAGTGGAGCAGGGCAGGCTCTGGACTATATGACTGTGACAGCCCACTGGGTAGATGTATGGACTCCCGCCGCAAGAACAGCAGCGGCGGCACCAGTAGCAGCATCTCGCAAACGCCAACTCTTTCCTAGGCAGGCTACGCTTTGTATCACCGCTTTCCAGAATACGCACACAGCTAAAAACCTCTTACGGCAACTGAGGAAGATCATCGCAGAATGGCTTACCCCAATTGGACTCTCCTGTGGATTTGTGGCATCGGACAACGCCAGCAATATTGTGTGTGCATTAAATATGGGCAAATTCCAGCACGTCCCATGTTTTGCACATACCTTGAATTTGGTGGTGCAGAATTATTTAAAAAACGAGAGGGGCGTGCAAGAGATGCTGTCGGTGGCCAGAAGAATTGCGGGACACTTTCGGCGTACAGGCACCACGTACAGAAGACTGGAGCACCACCAAAAACGCCTGAACCTGCCCTGCCATCATCTGAAGCAAGAAGTGGTAACGAGGTGGAATTCAACCCTCTATATGCTTCAGAGGTTGGAGGAGCAGCAAAAGGCCATTCAAGCCTATACAACTGAGCACGATATAGGAGGTGGAATGCACCTGTCTCAAGCGCAGTGGAGAATGATTTCAACGTTGTGCAAGGTTCTGCAACCTTTTGAACTGAGTCAGGTCATTCCCCTCATCAGGCTTTTGCAGAAGAAGCTGGAGACATTGAAGGAGGAGCTAACACAGAGCGATTCCGCTAGGCATGTGGGACTTGTGGATGGAGCCCTTAATTCGCTTAACAAGGATTCACGGGTGGTCAATCTGTTGAAATCAGAGCACTACATTTTGTCCACCGTGCTCGATCCTAGATTTAAAACCTACCTTGGATCTCTCTTTCCGGCAGACACAAGTCTGCTGGGGTTCAAAGAACTGCTGGTGACAAAATTGTCAAGTCAAGCGGAACGCGACCTGTCAACATCTCCTCCTTCACATTCTCCCGCAACTGGGGGTGCGAGGAAAAGGCTCAGAATTTGGAGCCCACCCGCTGGCGGTGATGCAGGGCAGTCTGGAGCGACTGCTGATGCTGATCTGGTCCGGACTGAAGGACCTGACAACGATTACGGACATGTCGTCTACTGTCACTGCATATGATTCTCTCCCCATTGAAAGAATGGTGGAGGATTATATGAGTGACCGCATCCAAGTAGGCACGTCAGACAGTCCGTACTTATACTGGCAGGAAAAAGAGGCAATTTGGAGGCCCTTGCACAAACTGGCTTTATTCTACCTAAGTTGCCCTCTCACAAGTGTGTACTCCGAAAGAGTGTTTAGTGCCGCCGCTCACCTTGTCAGCAATCGGCGTACGAGGTTACATCCAGAAAATGTGGAGAAGATGATGTTCATTAAAATGAATTATAATTAATTCCTCCGTGGAGACATTGACCAGCAGCAATTGCCTCCAGTGGGGACGAATTGATAATCTGTGAGGAGGGGGATGTACACGGTGATATATCGGAGGATGATGATGAGGTGGACATCTTGCCTCTGTAGAGCCAGTTTGTGCAAGGAAAGATTAATTGCTTCTTTTTTGGTGGGGGTCCAAACCAACCCGTCATTTCAGTCACAGTCGTGTGGCAGACCCTGTCACTGAAATGATGGGTTGGTTAAAGTGTGCATGTCCTGTTTATACAACATAAGGGTGGGTGGGAGGGCCCAAGGACAATTCCATCTTGCACCTCTTTTTTCTTTCATTTTTCTTTGCGTCATGTGCTGTTTGAGGAGTAGTTTTTGGAAGGGCCATCCTGCGTGACACTGCAGTGCCACTCCTAGATGGGCCAGGTGTTTGTGTCGGCCACTTGGGTCTCTTATCTTAGTCACACAGCTACCTCATTGCGCCTCTTTTTTTCTTTGCGTCATGTGCTGTTTGGGGGGTGTTTTTTGGAAGGGCCATCCTGCGTGACACTGCAATGCCACTCCTAGATGGGCCAGGTGTTTGTGTCGGCCACTAGGGTCGCTTATCTTAGTCACACAGCTACCTCATTGCGCCTCTTTTTTTTCTTCTTTGCGTCATGTGCTGTTTGGGGAGTAGTTTTTTGAAGGGCCATCCTGCGTGACACTGCAGTGCCACTCCTAGATGGGCCAGGTGTTTGTGTCGGCCACTTGGGTCGCTGAGCTTAGTCATCCAGCGACCTCGGTGCAAATTTTAGGACTAAAAATAATATTGTGAGGTGTGAGGTGTTCAGAATAGACTGAAAATGAGTGGATATTATGGTTATTGAGGTTAATAATACTTTGGGATCAAAATGACCCCCAAATTCTATGATTTAAGCTGTTTTTTAGGTTTTTTTGAAAAAAACACCCGAATCCAAAACACACCCGAATCCGACAAAAAAAATTCGGTGAGGTTTTGCCAAAACGGGTTCGAACCAAAAACACGGCCGCGGAACTGAACCCAAAACCAAAACACAAAACCCGAAAAATTTCCGGTGCTCATCACTACTCATCACCAACAAATACAAAATTAACCCCACCCTTTCTTTCTGCTGGTGTTGGGAGGCATAATCTTCCCTGTTTCAGATGATCATGGAGCTTTGTTTGCTCCAATGCACACCCATCAGAAACTCTGCCATTATTACCAATGTCAACAAAAATAAACTCAGAATTTCCATTCACAATATCCATGAGGATAACACTAAAAAAAACCTTTGTAATTATAAAAGTAAGAGCCAGTGTTTGGTGGTTGCATAATGCGAACATGCTTCCCATCTATAGCCCCACCACAGTTTGTGAAATCCCACTTCTGCTCAAACTCAGCTGCAATCTGTTGCCATTCTGTTGGTGTTTTGGGGAACTGTGGAAACAGAACAAAACACATTAATCTAAAGTGTACAATATTTTAACAGTGATTATGTAATTTCACAGCCAGCCCTTTTCAGTGAAGATCCACCAGCCACAACGTCGCAAACAGGGGAACAAACAATTGTACCAACACCCAGCATGCCAAACACTCGTCCAACCAGGCCCACTAGAGGCAGAAGACAAAGCCGCATATCTGGAGGAAGCCATGACACCATCACACACAGCATTTATAGTAGTGATGTGCACCGGAAATTTTTCGGGTTTTGTGGTTTGGTTTTGGATTCGGTTCCGCGGCCGTGTTTTGGATTCGGATGCGTTTTGGCAAAACCTCCCTGGATTTTTTTTGTCGGATTCGGTTGTGTTTTGGATTTGGGTGTTTTTTTTACAAAAAACACTCAAAAAACAGCTTAAATCATAGAATTTGGGGGTCATTTTGATCCCATAGTATTATTAACCTCAATAACCATAATTTCCACTCATTTTCAGTCTATTCTGAACACCTCACACTATTATTTTTAGTCCTAAAATTTGCACCGAGGTCGCTGGATGGCTAAGCTAAGTGACACAAGTGGCCGACACAAACACCTGGCCCATCTAGGAGTGGCACTGCAGTGTCAGGCAGGATGGCAATTCAAAAAAATAGTCCCCAAACAGCACATGATGCAAAGAAAAAAAGAGATGCACCAAGGTCTCTGGATGGCTAAGCTAAGCGACACAAGTGGCCGACACAAACACCTGTCCCATCTAGGAGTGGCACTGCAGTGTCAGACAGGATGGCACTTCAAAAAAATAGTCCCCAAACAGCACATGATGCAAAGAAAAATTAAAGAAAAAAGAGGTGCAAGATGGAATTGTCCTTGGGCCCTCCCACCCACCCTTATGTTGTATAAACAGGACATGCACACTTTAACAAACCCATCATTTCAGCGACAGGGTCTGCCACACAACTGTGACTAAAATGACTGGTTGGTTTGGGACCCCACCAAAAAATAAGCAATCAATCTCTCCTTGCACAAACTGGCTCTACAGAGGCAAGATGTCCACCTCCTCCTCATCGTCCGATTCCTCACACCTTTCACTGTGTACATCCCCCTCCTCACAGATTATTAATTTGTCCCCACTGGAATCCACCTTCTCAGGTCCCTGTGTACTTTCTGGAGGCAATTGCTGGTGAATGTCTCCACGGAGGAATTGATTATAATTAATTTTGATGAACATCATCTTCTCCACATTTTCTGGAAGTAACCTCGTACGCCGATTGCTGACAAGGTGAGCGACTGCACTAAACACTCTTTCGGAGTACACACTGGAGGGTGGGCAACTTAGGTAAAATAAAGCCAGTTTATGCAAGGGCCTCCAAATTGCCTCTTTGTCCTGCCAGTATACGTACGGACTGTCTGACGTGCCTACTTGGATGCGGTCACTCATATAATCCTCCACCATTCTTTCAATGGTGAGAGAATCATATGCAGTGACAGTAGACGACATGTCAGTAATCGTTGTCAGGTCCTTCAGTCAGATCCAGATGTCAGCACTCGCTCCAGACTGCCCTGCATCACCGCCAGCGGGTGGGCTCGGAATTCTTAGCCTTTTCCTCGCACCCCCAGTTGCGGGAGAATGTGAAGGAGGAGCTGTTGACGGGTCACGTTCCGCTTGACTTGACAATTTTCTCACCAGCACGTCTTTGAACCTCTGCAGACTTGTGTCTGCCGGAAAGAGAGATACAACGTAGGTTTTAAATCTAGGATTGAGCATGATGGGCAAAATATAGTGCTCTGATTTCAACAGATTGACCACCCGTGAATCCTGGTTAAGCGAATTAAGGGCTCCATCCACAAGTCCCACATGCCTAGCAGAATTGCTCTGTTTTAGCTCCTCCTTCAATGTCTCCAGCTTCTTCTGCAAAAGCCTGATGAGGGGAATGATCTGACTCAGGCTGGCAGTGTCTGAACTGACTTCATGTGTGGCAAGTTCAAAGGGTTGCAGAACCTTGCACAATGTTGAAATCATTCTCCACTGCGCTTGAGTCAGGTGCATTCCCCCTCCTTTGCCTATATCGTAGGCAGATGTATAGGCTTGAATGGCCTTTTGCTGCTCCTCCATCCTCTGAAGCATATAGAGGGTTGAATTCCACCTCGTTACCACCTCTTGCTTCAGATGATGGCAGGGCAGGTTCAGGAATGTTTGCTGGTGCTCCAGTCTTCGGCACGCGGTGGCTGAATGCCGAAAGTGGCCCGCCATTCTTCGGGCCACCGACAGCATCTCTTGCACGCCCCTGTCGTTTTTTAAATAATTCTGCACCACCAAATTCAATGTATGTGCAAAACATGGGACGTGCTGGAATTTGCCCAGATGTAATGCACGCACAATATTGCTGGCGTTGTCCGATGTCACAAATCCCCAGGAGAGTCCATTTGGGGTAAGCCATTCTGCGATGATGTTCCTCAGTTTCTGTAAGAGGTTGTCAGCTGTGTGCCTCTTCTGGAAAGCAGTGATACAAAGAGTAGCCTGCCTAGGAATGAGTTGGCGTTTGCGAGATGCTGCTACTGGTGCCGCCATTGCTGTTCTTGCTGCGGGAGGCAATACATCTACCCAGTGGGCTGTCACAGTCATATAGTCCTGAGTCTGCCCTGCTCCACTTGTCCACATGTCCGTGGTTATGTGGACATTGGGTACAACTGCATTTTTTAGGACACTGGTGACTCTTTTTCTGAGGTCTGTGTACATTTTCGGTATCGCCTGCCTAGAGAAATGGAACCTAGATGGTATTTGGTACCGTGGACACAGTATCTCATCAAGTCTGTAGTTGCCTGTGAATTAACGGTGGATAACGGAAACACGTTTCTCACCACCCAGGCTGCCAAGGCCTGAGTTATCCGCTTTGCAGCAGGATGACTGCTGTGATATTTCATCTTCCTCACAAAGGACTGTTGGACAGTCAATTGCTTACTGGAAGTAGTACAAGTGGTCTTCCGACTTCCCCTCTGGGATGACGATCGACTCCCAGCAGCAACAACAGCAGCGCCAGCAGCAGGAGGCGTTACACTCAAGGATGCATCGGAGGAATCCCAGGCAGGAGACGACTCGTCAGACTTGACAGTGACATGGCCTGCAGGACTATTGGCTCTCCTGTATAAGGAGGAAATTGACACTGAGGTAGTTGGTGGTGTGGTTTGCAGGAGCTTGGTTACAAGAGGAAGGGATTTAGTGGTCAGTGGACTGCTTCCGCTGTCATCCAAAGTTTTTGAACTTGTTACTGACTTATGATGAATGCGCTGCAGGTGACGTATAAGGGAGGATAATAATCATAAAAAGAATAGATTTCAGCCTGGCGCTAATTAGTGCTGCTGGTAACCAAGTAGAGAGAAAACACCAAAAAATCTCCCAAACAGAATCTACACACATACAACAGAATATAACCAGGAACCAGCGCTGTTATAGTGAAGGTGACAAACTCCTATGAGTAAGAAGATATCCTGCTTTGTCTCTCTCTTAAGAATAACACTTACAGGACATTTCAGTCTCGCATATCCATAAAGGTATCTTTACACAGCAAACGGGCTTCTAATTTTCATCTAAACATACCCCTTGAGATAATGGACACTTACATATACTTTCTTTCTCGCGTTTCCATAAAGGTATCTTTATCTTTCTCACTGGTACGCTTCCAAGTAAGGAGATTTCAGCAAACTCGTATCCGAAAAGGGATTTTTTAATACATAAAAAGGAAAAAAACACACTTCACAGGACAAAGGCAAGGCTTGACAAAGAGTGACCTACTCGAAACGCGTTGGATGAGGACTATTGCCTGCCGGACACTGCCCCACCCGTGCTGTGGGAAAGAGAGAGAATGAATAATTTCTGATGCACAGGAAGAGAATGGTACTTCTTGACAAAGGGGAGTGAACTCCCTGAAACGCGTTGAAGCCGTCCTTCACTTTGATGCCAGGACTTGGAGAAACGGTGATTCGAATGCTCGGATACTTGACACTTACCTGACTGCAGCCGGTTGTGTCACGTGCTTTTGATCTATCAGCCACCGGGATTCTTTGTCCTGTGAAGTGTGTTTTTTACCTTTTTATGTATTAAAAAATCCCTTTTCGGATACGAGTTTGCTGAAATCTCCTTACTTGGAAGCGTACCAGTAAGAAAGATAAAGATACCTTTATGGGAATGCGAGAAAGAAAGTTTATGTAAGTGTCCATTATCTCAAGGGGCCTGTTTAGATTAAAATTAGAAGCCCGTTTGCTGTGTAAAGATACCTTTATGGATATGCGAGACTTAAATGTCCTGTAAGTGTTATTCTTAAGAGAGAGACAAAGCAGGATATCTTCTTACTCATAGGAGTTTGTCACCTTCACTATAACAGCGCTGGTTCCTGGTTATATTCTGTTGTATGTATAAGGGAGGATGTTCCGAGGTGGATAACATCCTTACCCCTACTTATTACAGCTTGACAAAGGCAACACATGGCTTGACACCTGTTGTCCGCATTTGTGTTAAAATAATTCCACACCAAAGAGGTGATTTTTTTTGTAATTTGACCAGGCATTTCAATGTCCATATTCGTCCCACGGACAACAGATGTCTCCCCGGGTGCCTGACTTAAACAAACCACCTCACCATCAGAATCCTCCTTGTCAATTTCCTCCTCAGCGCCAGCAACACCCATATCCTCATCCTGGTGTACTTCAACAGTGACATCTTCAATTTGACTATCAGGAACTGGACTGCGGGTGCTCCTTCCAGCACTTGCAGGGGGCGTGCAAATGGTGGAAGGCGCCACCTCTTCCCGTCCAGTGTTGGGAAGGTCAGGCATCGCAGCCGACACAATTGGACTCTCCTTGGGTATTTGTGATTTAGAAGAACGCACAGTTCTTTGCTGTGATTTTGCCAGCTTAAGTCTTTTCATTTTTCTAGCGAGAGGATGAGTGCTTCCATCCTCATGTGAAGCTGAACCACTAGCCATGAACATAGGCCAGGGCCTCAGCCGTTCCTTGCCACTCCGTGTCGTAAATGGCATATTGGCAAGTTTACGCTTCTCCTCAGACACTTTTAATTTTGATTTTTGGGTCATTTTACTGAACTTTTGTGTTTTGTATTTTACATGCCCTCTACTATGACATTGGGCATCGGCCTTGGCAGACGACGTTGATGGCATTTCATCGTCTCGGCCATGACTAGTGGCAGCAGCTTCAGCACGAGGTGGAAGTGGATCTTGATCTTTCCCTATTTTACCCTCCACATTTTTGTTCTCCATTTTTTAATGTGTGGAATTATATGCCAGTATCAATAGCAATGGCCTACTACTATATATACTGCGCACAACTGAAATGCACCACAGGTATGGATGGATAGTATACTTGATGACACAGAGGTAGGTAGAGCAGTGGCCTATTGTACCGTAGTGCTATATATTATATACTGGTGGTCAGCAAACTGTGCAAAACTTAAATGCACCACAGGTATGGATGGATAGTATACTTGACGACACAGAGGTAGGTAGAGCAGTGGCCTACTGTACCGTACTGCTATATATTATATACTGGTGGTTAGCAAACTGTGCAAAACTTAAATGCACCACAGGTATGGATGGATAGTATACTTGACGACACAGAGGTAGGTAGAGCAGTGGCCTACTGTACCGTACTCCTATATATTATATACTGGTGGTCAACAAACTGTGCAAAACTGAAATGCACCACAGGTATGGATGGATAGTATACTTGACGACACAGAGGTAGGTAGAGCAGTGGCCTTCTGGACCGTACTCCTATTTATTATATACTGGTAGTCAGCATAATTATGCACTGTACTCCTACTATATACTACAATGCAGCACAGATATGGAGCGTTTTTCAGGCAGAGAACGTATAATACTGGTGGTCACTGGTCAGCAAAACTCTGCACTGTACTCCTCCCATATAATATACTGGTGGTACCCAGTACCCACAATAAAGCAGTGTGAGCGCAGATATATGCAGCACACTGAGCACAGATGTGGAGCATTTTTCAGGCAGACATCGTATACTGGTGGTCACTGGTCAGCAAAACTCTGCACTGTACTCCTCCTATATAATATACTGGTGGTCCCCAGTACCCACAATAAAGCAGTGTGAGCACAGATATATGCAGCACACTTAGCACAGATATGGAGCGTTTTTCAGACAGACAACGTATAATACTGGTGGTCACTGGTCAGCAAAACTCTGCACTGTACTCCTCCTATAATAATGCTGGTCCCCAGAATAAAGATATGCAGCCCCCTGAAACAAAGTGAGAGGACGCCAGCCACGTCCTCTCACTATCATTTCCAATGCACGAGTGAAAAATGGCGGCGACGCACGGCTCCTTATATAGAATCCGAATCTCGCGAGAATCCGACAGCGGGATGATGACGTTCGGGCGCGCTCAGGTTAACCGAGCCATACGGGAGAATCCGAGTATGCCTCGGACCCGTGTAAAATGGGTGAAGTTCGGGGGGGTTCGGTTTCCGAGGAACCGAACCCACTCATCTCTAATTTATAGTAATGCAAAGATTTCTTCAACAAACCAACTGATGCGTGTGATGCCTATGGAGTGACTTTAGCTGCAAAGATGAGGTATTTAGCACCACAATATCGACTCACTGCAGAAAGACTTATACATGACATACAGTATTTAGCAAAGCTAATAGTGGTGAACTTGACAACAGTTGCACTATTACTTCAAGTGTTCACTACAGACAATCACATGTTCCAGCCAATATACCAACAGCAACATACAATGCAAACAAACAGGACACACATGCAACAACCAAGACAGACATATTATCCACCTTCAGCAAGTACTACACCTTCAACCCAGGATACTGGGCACACTTATACATATCATCATTTATAGGTTTTGTGATTTTGTGAAAAACATTTTCAATTATTTTATCCAAGGAGCAGTTGCTTACAGTTAAGTTGACAACAGTCACATTAATAAAGTTTCTGTGTGCAAAATGTATCCTACATTTACAGTTATTTTGACAATAGAATGCTATCTGTAGAAACCATGTTTAAGGCCATTATTGTATCCATGATATGCACATTATTAACATACCTTAAAATATTGATACTTCAATGCAGGAAATAGTGCTACACAGGTTTCTGGTATTATAAACCCCAATGCTTGAGGAGATATAGCACATGTAAATTTCAAATCTTTCAGGCCTCCTCCCAGTGGCCAAAAACCTTAATGTTGCAAAAAGTCTTTGGTCAGGAGGAATGGCTGGTCTTAAGATGGTGTCTTGTTTCTGGGTATATGGGGTGACAAGTTCCAACAACTCCACATATTGTTCATCACTCATCCTGAGATAAGTCATCAGGTTCATTCTGTCAAATTTGCGGCAATAAAGGCATATGTGAGTACTTTTGCCTATTTAGCAGCCATTCCTTGGTCCAGCAGCGCCTTCTCCTATATCTTCTCCTTCTTTTCATGTCATTTAAAATAGTGACAGCAGCAAGGGTAAACACAGCACAGGCTTGCTTTTGCACTGGATGCATTATGGAGGACAAAAGCAAGAACATATACAGGTGCCCAGTAATTATATAGGGAAAAATAATGTAAGATTGCCTTCCACCTGGCCCAAAAAGTAACCCACTTTTCATTTATGCCAACCTTTTGGTCAAAAACACACCCAAAAAAATCGTATATAGTGTGTAGTAGAGATCGATTTTTTTGAGAGATCAATTTAAAAAATAAATTGTACGATTTTTCAGTGTTATGAAT
Organism: Pseudophryne corroboree; assembly: GCF_028390025.1. Classification (NCBI taxonomy): domain Eukaryota; kingdom Metazoa; phylum Chordata; class Amphibia; order Anura; family Myobatrachidae; genus Pseudophryne; species Pseudophryne corroboree. The sequence goes on along the minus strand of NC_086444.1, from coordinate 582,370,644 downwards.
GAAGTGTGTAGTACAGATATCGGGAGCCTCCTCTAGCCAAGTAATCGTCACATCTGTCAGCACAACCAAAAAAATCTGCCAGTGTGTACCTAGCATTAGTGTAGACATTACTGAAGATAAAATAACCCAGTCCATTAAACAAATGAAAGCCAACAAGGCTTCATGCCCAGATGGCCTCACAATGCCCTATTACAAAGCATTTCTAAACATTCTTACCCTTCAGCTGTCAGTATTGTTCAACGGTGTTCTGAAAATTCCTACTAATTGTGCCCCCCTACTGGCCTATCTCATTATTGAACACTGACATTAAGCTCTATTGCAAAATCTTGATAACCCACTTTAATTCTGTGTTACCTCAGCTTATACAGAATGATCAGGTGGGTTTTATACCAGTGAGGCATGCCCAAGACAACAAGATGGCAAGTATTATTCATGCTATTAATACGTGTAAGAGTCCTGCTCTCCTGCTTTCCATTGATGCAGAGAAAACATTTGACACAATTAGTTGGCCATTTATGTTCAAAACACTTTTTCAGTTTGGCTTTGATGGTCAGTTTTTTTCATGGTGTACTGGCTCTGTATTTTTCTTACTGTGCCAGGGTAAAAGTTCTGAAGTTGTTTACAATCCCTTCTCTATAACTAATGGTACTCGACAGGGTTGCCCTCTGATACCCCTGATCAGCATCCATCCATACTCAGACATTAAATGGATCCATGTTAGTCCAGGTGACAACAAAATATCTTTATTCTCAGAAAATGTCCTGCTCACTCTACCCTTCTCTCCTCATGTGTACCTCTCAAACTTGTTTAACCTCCTCACCCATTAGAGTATTATCTCCAGCTATAAGATCAACTATTCTAAGTCAGAGGCTTTCTCCTTTTGTGTGTCACAGTCCCAACTAGATCCTCTCCTATTAAAGTATGAAAATGCTTGAAGGATGGATAAAATGAAGTACCTGGGAGTTTATCTGACTTGCACTTATAGCCCTATTTATAAAGAAAACTATCCTGGGCTCCTCTATATGGACAGGCTTGTTCAGATTCTAATCTTATTATTTGTCCTGGTTCAGTAGAATAATAGCTATCAAAATAAATCTTCTACCGTGGTTTCTCTATTTTTTTCAAACATTCTCAATATGCATACCACATACTTTTCTCTCCCAGCTCCACAAATGGTTTTGGCAGTTTGTATGGAAGAAAAAGATTTCCAGAACTACAGTAGTTTCCTTAATCTAAAGCTTTGCAGTGGAAATTGAGGATTAATTACTTTATAATATATTATTTGACTGGCAGGCTGAAGCATTGTTAGCTCTTACTACCTAGAGATTTATCCCTTTACACTGTGGCTGCAATGCACTCACAGGTCCCTCCAGCTCCCGGCATAGTGGGGCATACGCTATGTGTATGCTCACACTTTGCATAGACTTCAATAAGAGTGTGTATGTGCCCATTTCCCATTGACTTCTATAGAAGCTTAAAGCAATGCGTACACATGCATCAGGCCGCTGTGTGTATGCTTGGTGACCCCAGTACAGCACGCTGCTATAAGCACACATTTCTATCTGAGATGGGTAGAAATAGAGACAGCAGCTTGCAATCTTGCATCTAATTCTTCTATACTGGGCATCTCTTCAAGGCACCAAACACGAACATCATCTCATCCAATAGTTAGTTTTACTTGTTATATTTGGGATCAATGCACATGCAGATTTAATCTTCCCTCATGCCTCCTTGGGACAATCCATTATTTAACCCTTGCCACTCTGAAATTCTCTCAGCTCGTTGGCTGGCTAGAGGTATCAGGTTGGTGGCATATGTTGTGGAAAGCATCACCTACAGTGTATGGGACTGGGTGACTTGCAGAACAGGTTCTCCTTTCCAGATGTAAATGTCTTTGTTGATGTACAGTATCTCCAGCTGAGACCCATTGTTACATCCCTGCATTGCTCAGTAAGTCCTCATTCCCTGAACCCATTTGAACAATTATGCCTCAATAACCCACTTATGAAAGGTATGATTTAAAAATTGTACGTACCGTTACTGCAAGCCGCTAAACCCCCTTCCCCAAAACATGAGTTACAATGGGATTAAGATCTCAGGGCACCCCTGGAGGAGAAGTTTTGGTTCATAATGCCATAATTCAGTGTTTCCTATCCATGCTAAATAAATAGAATGCCTGCAGGTTTATTATTGTTGGTATATAGTAATCTCCAGATTAAATAAAATATTTAAGTTTACATCGAATCTCTGTTGGAGGGGTGTGTGGAGATGGGCTCCTTCCTTCATATCTATTGGTCATGCCCAAAAATTGTAGCCTTCTTGGATGTTACAGTGGTCCTTGGAGGTAAGATATCTAATGTTGCAATCACTAAAGATCTATGGTGCTTCCTACTCAGGCTTCCCATAGAGTCCTTAGACAAACTATTGAACAAATTAGTCACCAAGCCAATTAGTTACCAGCCAATCAGCTTATAATTGTCATGTTACAGACTGTTTGAAAAGTGACAGTTAGGAGCTGGTTGGTTTGTAATTTATTTCTGTCCACTTTACCTCTATTAACCACTTAACTGACTATTTATTTAGCCAAAAACCGCTCCAAAATTGTTGGGGTTTTTTATGAGTGAATTAGGTGAAGAACATGAAATTAACACTATCACAAATGATTTTATTTAAAAATATATATATTTTTTGATTTGTAAAATGTTTTCCCTCCAAACATCAAAACATCGATTGGGAACATAGCGACCATCGGAATATTGGAAACATTGTGGCCATTGCTGATTTCATTTTGAAAGCTGGGACAGCCTCCAGGTATACAGGGGGGGGGGGGTCTGGGGGTGGCTTGGGAGGGTTAATTTACACTCCGCAGCAGCTGCCACTGTCTGCAGCTGCTGGAGGGGGGGATCCTACCATGCTGACCAATCAACAGTGATCGGCAGCACGGCAATCAGTAGGGGAGAGGTTTGGGAGGCAGAGGGACCTTCCGGTCCCTTTGACAGCAGCAGCGGAGGGAAGTTTCTCTTCCCTGCTGCTGCTAACACTCTCTATCTGACTGGTCGCATCCCGTGCGACCAGGTCAGATAGAGCACTTGTAGGCATGGTCCCATCTGATGCGACCATGCCAGGCAAGTGGTTAAAGGTTTAGTAAATAGACCCCTTTGTTATTTCCTTCCCGGGCGACACCCCCACCTTCCCTCCCCCACTCCTTTCCTCTTCTACTTTAGTACTCCTCCATACTTAAATATGCTGTATTTTTTTTATTCTCAGTACCTTACTTGTTTATTATTGCACTTTCAAACAGAGTGATACGTCTTCTGCATATTTGTATGTTTGCATCTTTTTCTCAAATTGCATTATTCTCTGGATTTAAATTTTTGGTAGGGGGGGGGAGTTCTCTCCTCTGTATTATAACATTTAAAAAATACAAATACATCTTAAAAATGAAAAGAAAAAAGCAAGCATTCCACTACTGTAACTTTAGAACATTTTCTTACGCTGTGGGTTATAACAAGTTTTAGTAAAATATTTATAATCTATATATTAGTAGCCGAAGGATGAGTTTTATGAGTGACATAATTCTACAATATCATTTTCTGGCAGTGGTTGCTTAGTTTTGGAGTTATGTGACAAAACAACCACCTGCTATTCACAATGCATCACCACTGTGCTCTGGAAAATGTGACAGTTGGTGAACTCTCCCTGTGCACCTGCTGGATGACCTGAAAAATGTGTCCTGCTGGTTGGTCTGGAAACTGTGACAGTAATTAGCAGCCCACTAAACAGGGATTTTTCAAATTCCAACTCCTCAAAGGTGTAAAAAGGAGCAAAATGTTCTGCCCAGCAAACCTTTGCACAGCTGAAACCGGGCACATTAGCTAGTACCTATTAATGATATATATTTTTTTAAATGCAAGATACTGTACCCAGAGCAATTTACAAAGATACAATACAGATACATAATGTAAATGAACTATAATGACTTGATAAACATGTTCATTAAACATAAATATAATGTTATTCAATTATTTAAAACAATATAATCATATGCTTTTTTAGAGTGTGGTGGGTAGAGAAAACAGCACAACTTTTGAAGAAAATATATACAATATGAAGGTGGTGGGTGGAGGAGAAAAATAGCCCCCCAAAATTTATAAGGGCTGTGGAGGGTAGAAAATGGCAGCAACACATAAACAAATTTCCATTATTTTGTACTTACATGGGCACAAATTACAATGGTGGAAGAGGGAAAATGCCATAAAATCTAGAAACAAAAAACATTAAAGGGGTTGAGGACATAAGACACACAAATTTATGAGATGAAATGGAGTAAAGAAAATGGCACCAAATTACTAAAATGAAACCAAGAAACATATAATTTGACAGCAGATAAGAACAAATTGGCCCATCTAGTCTGCCCCTTTTTTAAAATATTTTTGCCTAAAACCTATTTGATCCATATTTATTTGTAAGGATATCCTTATGTTTAACCCATACATGTTTAAATTGCTCTACTGTCTTAGCCTCTACCACCTCTGATGGGAGGCTATTCCTGTTGTCCACTACTCTTTCTGTCAAGTAATTTTTTGTCAAATTTCCCCGAAACCCCCCCCCCCCTCCAGTCTCAGTGCATGTTCTCATGTTCGAATACCTATCTTCATTGGAGAATGAATTGACAGAATAGGAGAGGAGTGGGTTAAACCTCAGCTAGTCTGGGGGGCAGGACGGTAAGGCATTATGGGAGTTTATTGTTAGCCAATTGGCTATGCGCGTCTGAGCTGTCAGACAGCGCATCGCAAAGCCTCTCCATTATATTCAATGGTGGGAACTTTGCGGTCAGCGGTGAAACTAATGGAGGGAGCTGTGCGATGCGCTGTCTGCCAGCAGACGCGCATACAGCCAATCAGGAGAGTGCCACGAAGTAGCGCTTCCTGATTGGCTGAAGGGACCTTTCTGTGACAGCAGTCATGTGGGGTCCCGGCATTCGTGGAAAGGGGTCCCATGTGTAAACATGGGACCCCTTTCAGTCCGTTTGGTCCGGGTGTTCGTTTTTGTTTTTTTGCCAAGTACGTGGATTATAATCTGGACACTGGATCAGGTGAGTATAATTTTATTCACAGGTACACGTGGATTCTACTTGGACAAGTGGACAGAGGTCGGCGTGTGAACATAGGTAAGTATGTGTGTGTCGACATGTGTGAAATAAAGTTTTACTCTCACGGTGTGCGTGTCCTGTTTTTATTTGGGTATTTTTTTCCCAGTAGAACTACAGGTACCAGCGGGCCCGTTTTTCTCCCACATGCTGGTACTTGTGGTTCTCCAAGTACCAGCTTGCGGGGGAGGCTTGCTGGGACTTGTAGTACTACTGGAAAAACAATATTATTTCAATTTTCTCAAGGCTATCAGCCCCCCCATCCGCAGCCCTTGGATGGGGGGGACAGTCTTGGGCTTCACCCCTGGCCCTTGGGTGGCTGGGGGGGACCCCTTGATTGAAGGGGTCCCCACTCCCCCAGGGTACCCCGGCCAGGGGTGACTAGTTGGATATTTAATGCCACGGCCGCAGGGCGCTGTATAAAAGTGACCCCCGGCTGTGGCATTATCTGTCCAGTTAGTGGAGCCCGATGCTGGTGTAAAAAATACGGGGGACCCCTACTCTTTTTGTCCCCCGTATTTTTTGCACCAGGCGCAGAGCCCGGTGCTGGTTTTAAAAATACGGGGGATCCCCTGTCATTTTCCCCCCCGGATTTTTAGAACCAGGACCGGCTCGAAGAGCCCGAGGCTGGTTATGCTTAGGAAGGGGGACCCCACGCAATTTTTTTTCTGATTTTTACCTTTCCATTTAAAAAAAATATATATATTTTTAAAATATATAAATAATACTTGTGCCTCCAAAATAGACAAACCAAGTACCTAATCCCTTCTAATATAAATAGATATGCTATTACCAATAAAAAAACACCAAAAAAAAACATGTTTTTAAATTTTTTAATTAGATTCCGCCACCAAAGTGTGGCGGATTGAAAATGACGAATTTACTGTCTAAAAGTACTGTTGTCGAATTTCCAAACTTCAATTGAATATACTTTTGGCGAATTGTCGCATTTGTACCATTGCAGAAATGTCGAATTTGACAAATGTCGAATTTCAAAAAGTCGAATTTGGAAAGTCCGTTTTTTTGACGGAAAGTACTGAATTGCATTGTCGAATTATTTTTTTTGGCGAAAATGTCCCGTTTTTCGACATTTTCGGGAATTCGACCGCAATTACATATACCCCTATATGAGGTTTATGAAGAATGTTTATGGTCATGGTCTTTTGTAAACATCTCCCGCATGTACTTTAACTTGTTAATGACTTGTTGATTCCACGACTGGCCAGTATCTTTGTGATGTTATGATACACAGTTGCATCCCTCACTGTGCCTGTCATTTGATGCATAATTTCTTCATCACGGCAGATGCTCAATAGTTCCCGGACCTCCTCATCAGTCCACATGGTAGCCACTCACTCACAGACTGTGTCCAGCATGTGCTCTGCCCAGCAGCATGTGCCCACCTCTCCAAACAACCTCTGCAGCCTCCCAGTGGCATGTGCCCAGCTCTGACAACCTCTCCAAACATCCTGCAGCCTCCCAGCGGCGTGTGCTCAATGTGTGTCCACCTCTCTAAACAGCCTGCAGCCTCCCAGCAGCATCCTCTCCTCTGCGGTCCCTGTGCAACGACATCAGCAGCCAATACCCAGAAGGGACCAATCAGCGGCATCCGAGAAATCCCAGGTCTAAAATCCCAGGTTAGAGATGTTTCTACTACAGCCCGCCCAGGAAAGTCCTGCTAAATACCCTGCTTGATTCCCGGGTAAGAATCCCGAGTCACTAGACACAGGATTTTTACCTTGACACCATTTCCACTTAAAGAAATACCGGGTAGGTGCGCGTTCATGTGCAAAAACCCAGGATTTTTATGTCAGTGGAAAAGCGGTATTAAATTTTGATAGGGTGTGTTTAAACTGAAATTTTAATTGCAGTGTAAAAATAAAGCAGCAAGTAGTAACCATGCACAGAAATGAAATAACCCACCCAAATCTAAATCTCACTGCACATAGTACATTTGCCCCACCTGCAGTGCAGCATGTTTTTGTCCATTTTGAGAACAAATTTGTCATGCAATCAGGTCTGAATTACTGTAGGCCCATGGTTATGTACAGGGAGGGATGGGTCACTGAAAGAAAACCTAGGTTAAATTATGTTTTTCAACATTGGTTACAGAACATTGTTTAGACTGAAATATTGGTACTGTTAGACCGATGTTAACCAATGTTTCTATTATTATTTTTAAAGAAACTGTCTACTTAAGCATATAATACACTTACAAACTTCTAAAATTATAAAGCATCCCTCTATTATGTATATATATATGTGTGTGTGTGTGTGTGTGTGTGTGTGTGTGTGTGTGTGTGTGTGTGTGTATATATATATATATATATATATATATATATATTATACACACATGTCTGGTTTACCTTCAGGGCTTCATTTCCAGGCTTTCCATTTAATATATGGCCACAGAATGTCTGGTCTTGAATAAGTTGGGTACATGTGTCTATATTTTTACAGGATGCCATATATTTTAGTCATTTTTTCACACATTGTTACACTTTGATTCCCTTTCTGTGATGAGTTTTTATGTGTTTGCTCCACACTTTCATTATCCATTTATATTCATCTATGTTTTATTCAAACTTTTCATCTAGATTTCACTATTAGGTGATCTTTATTTTTAATAATTACACTTATATGTTTACACTGAACATTTAAGGATGATATATAAATGTATACATATACGTTATTAATATGCTTAGGTTATGCACTCAGGTAATAGGATAAGTTATTAATGGTTCATACACACTGATATCTGAATTTATATTACTTCAGTTTTATAAAATGTGTATATTATAAATATTAGTCTAGAAAAAAGTTTCTGATATACCATACTTATTGTTCACTTTCAAATGATGTCTGCTTATATTTAAACTCTTTTTTTAAGAATTAAAATGTATATAGAAGAAAGTTGCTTTCCTTGGGTTCGAACCTGGGTATTTGGTTTGACTAAATCAAGGCATTAGTTCACTAGACTACCCTGGTGTCTAGTAAACATCCTTCATTTGTCCTTTTTCTGTACTTGAAAAAAATATGTTCTACAGCAAATGTAGATAGAAAGCTATGTTACGTAATGCACTGGCCACCCAGTGGGGAAACTATGAATTGTCAAGGCAGAATATTGTAGCACAACAACACAAGGAATTGATGTCCTGCCAAATTGAGTGCCATGGCACTGTTTTCAGAAAAGTAATTGTGGACACATCTCTAGGTTGCATGTTTATTCTTAGTCACAAAGTGCATAACTTTACAGTTTTCCACATTAAACCTCATATACCATTTCTTTGCCCAAACTTCCAGTTTATATAAAATGCTCTGAAGAAACTCCCCATCCACAGCTGACTTAATTACCTTACATATTTTAGTATCGTCTGCAAAAATTTACACTGTGCTTTCTAGTCCTTCTCCTAAATCATTAAGTATTAAACAATAGTGGCCCCAGCACAGAACCCTGCAGTATTCCACTAATTACTTTAGTCCAGGTGGAAAACATACCATTAACATGTAACAGTGAGTACAGCTGTGCTTGTTATCTTTCAATAAACCAACACTCGTGGCTAAGTAACTGGGCTCTTCATACTGTAGTTTGTCATCTGCTGGTGTGTGACTATATAGCTCTGAAATATCAACACCTGCACACACATCATCCTCCAACACAACACTGCAGTTAAGATGTGCTTCAGCCTACAAAAGTGTCACTTTTGCTTTCTATAGAGAGCAGTGCCTATTTGTACTTATCTTCAGACTACAATCAAGAGTATCAGATAGAAGGAGTCTGAAGAAGTTTATGATCAAACTTTACTAACACATATATACAAATGACAGTTACATTATTCTAATGCTGCACTGCTTGACAGCCTGGTCATTACTATTCTGTAGCTATAATATTTCTAATCTGCATCAGAATTCAGAGAAAATTTTAGTAAATGTGCACTTATTTATAATAACATATTTTCAATGGTGTTGAAACACTAAACATATTATTAAACATCATGTTTATGCTCAAGAACTATTTTTCATTGCTGCTTGTTACAATTTATTTTTTCTTGTATTGCAAAAGTCACAGCATCCAAATTTTGGCTTTCAAGAAATTACAAACACAAAAAAATGTAATTTCCCCAGGGTTGTAACTGCTCTTAGACAGATTGATTTGAAGTCACTTTGAAATTACTACAAATCTTGTATGTCACACAAACTGATGCTAAAGAAAAGGTTTATTTGGCAACAGAAGAAGCCTATAAATTATTAACAATATATTGTCTCAGCTTGTATAGTGAATAAATAAAAAGTCTTATTGAGGTATGCAGATTCAGATCTGTGTACATTTGAAGAAAGTATACAATATTGAGTGCTGACAAGAAATATGTATTTAAATTAGAGATGAGTAATGTTGTGGCAAAATTAAGTGCAAATGAAATGTTACAGCTGAGATGGCCATAAGTGTACCAGGTATAAATATCCTTTGACTAACTGTAAATTTTTGCATCACCATCTTGTGTCTATAGAGCTGGGGTGACGACAGGGTCAATTCTACAGTATTGTGCTCTGTGATGTGGATAGTTTCCTATTTCCAGGTAGGACAAAAATAATTGCAGCAATTTTTTAGGAAACCCTAAGCCCAATTTTTAACCTAACCTACATTATTCCACAGTGTAATGAAAAATTAGGCAAAAGTTCTGCAGAAGTTTGAAAATACTGCTCATCTCTATTTCATATCATCAACATTTCATAAGTTGATTTTTAATTTAAAGATTGCAACATAGATCAAACACTGCAATACATAATAAATAATGCTGCATTAAAGTTAGAGGTATGCAGTTAGGTTTTGTTGAAAATTTAACACACTTGAACTTTGGGGTTTCGAGTTGATGCTAGTCCAGGCTTGGGTGACTTAGGGGTTCCAAGTTGAACTGAGTCCTGGCTCGAATCATCCCACCAATATCTAATCTTGTATCTGAAAAATTAATCTTCCATGTTTTAGATGGCTTGTAAGTCACTCCTTTGTGATTTCTGGTGCCTTTTCACACTGTAAATGAATGCAATTGCTGTTAATAACACCACAGGAACAAAACCAGGTCAAAATTACATGATTTTAGTTCTTTTTTTTAAATCAATTTCAAAGAAATCAATATAAAAAACCAAAACCAAACCCAATACACTTGAGGGTGATTTTGTCAAAAGCAAAACCAGAACATGATTATGATTTAGAGCCAAAGCCATTACTAAAACAAAATCATGCAGGTCTGTAATTATAACAAATTAATCTGTCAGTGCAAAAAATATAAATAAAAATGTTGTTTGTAGATTGGAGCAAAGGTTGCTAAGAATTTTGATTCACCCCCTGGAAAAATGTAAAAAGTTTACAGTACAGTATTGTGTCCCCCTCGTATGCTATTGTCTTTATGTTTGATCAATAGGACAACATGTTCTTGAACAATCAGGATGTTTGCCACCATATCTTGTGGTATATCGGGTATATAGATAATGTCTTTCTGTTGTAGACTGGGGCAAAGAACGTTTTGATAGTTTAATGTCTGAGATTAATGGAATGGAATCACCAATTAAGTTTACGTATTTGTGTAGTACTAAGGAGGCCATTTTCTTAGTTGTTAAAGTTTTTATTATTGATAATATTTTTTTACTGAAGTCCATCATATGGACACAGATAGAAACATGTTCCTAATGTTCCCAGCCATCACCCATCACCTTCAAAGACAGGTCTGCCATTGTCACAGATGATGTGGATTGTTATTAATGGGATCCAGTTGTTGTAAAGGATAAAACTTAAAATGGGTGCTTAAATTTAAAAGCATTCCATTGGTAATTTTTCTATAAAAAATACCAATATCTACTGCTCTGTTTGCACACTTATAGAAGTTTGTATTGGATGGTTATGTATTATCTATTTTTGGGGGTTTTAGCCTGATATTATATGTCTGAATATTTCAATGTCACCAGCTTACATCTTAAAGTGAATCATTGAATTATATCTTATTGGATAATAAATCAATTTTTATAATACTGCTTGCCAGCACTTTCTTTTTTTATTGTATCCGTTCTGTTCTTTAGTTGAGGTAGGGTACCACCAGTATTATTGGAAGCATCAGGCAAACAGAAGGTTGCATTGGAATTTTAATTGGTGCCAGGAACACTCTCTCATTTAGTTATACATGATTAGTAACATTAATGATGTCATATATATTTGTGTAGTTGATTTGATCTCTAGGTATCTTTCACTCCAAATTGCTACTTGATTCTGCTATCTACTGTTTTTTAGCATATATATATATATATATAGATAGATAGATAGATAGATAGATAGATAGATAGATAGATAGATAGATAGATATCCGTATACATACGTAGCCCATTTGGAATGCAGTTGCATTTGTATTCTTTACAACAAGCTTCTTTTCATTTGCTTGAATAGGGTCTGGATAGGACCAAAACATTGTGAATTTAAAGATTTTGCAAGCATATAATGAATAAATTTGACTGTATTTATAAATTAAAGGAGAGTGCCTGCTAGTGGAGATAGATATATATATATATACATATATATATACATAGATAGATAGATAGATAGATAGATAGAAATGCACATAAAGGGGCACTCACCAGATTTGCACTTAAATTTAGCATCTTTAATGCATACTTATCGGCATAGTTATGCAATTCTTTGGTTGATGTTTCGAACCATTCAGGATCATCCTCAAGACATACAATTTATAGAGCATATACAGCAGATATCAGTTATCCATGAGCACCAACAGTGATGGTTGGTGATCATGGATAACTGATATCTGCTGTATATGCTGGATAAAGCTGTATGTATTGAGGATGATCCTGGATGGATCGAAACATCATCCAAAGAATTGCATAACTATGCCGATAAGTATGCTTAAAGTTGCTAATTTTAAGTGCAAATCTGGTGAGTGCCCCTTTATGTGCCTATCTATATGTGGATGCCCGGAGTCCAGATTTCTTGGGTGCAAACCCAGATATGTGTGTATGTATATATATATATATATATTTATATATATATATATATATATGTGTGTATATATATATATATATATACCAGATTGATGCCTCCATTATCTCTCCATTACTTGATGTACGGCCATTTGTGTGGGGGGGGGGTTTATACCAATAAATGAGATAAAATTGTGTTAAACTATTGTGCTTGCCTTTCTCTCTCTCTCTCTCTCTCTCTCTCTCCCCATACTCCTATAAGTGAGGACATAAACAAGGGAGAGCACCTTCAAAGAAGAATATAATGGCCTGTCATCCAGGGGATTGCTTTGAGGATTGAGCAATATATGTGATTCAGCAAGTGGTTGTGTACCAGTTTCTAAGTCATCCATAGGGGATACTGGATTTGTGTACCCAGTTTAAAGGGTACTATTCCATTACACAGGGTGTAATGCACTGATGGTGGATACTCTTTTTAAAAACTGTAACATACTACACCAGAGGGCACTATTCTCATCTTTATTACACACATATATATATACATATATATGTGTGTGTGTGTGTGTATATGTGTGTGTGTGTTTATTTATTTTGTTTATTGATGTATTATGGGTTTGTGTTCTGTGCTGTGCCCCCAGGTACCTGTTTGAAGTGATGGCTGTGACATTGTGCTCTGGAGCACAGAGCACCCCACAGCTGTCCATGGCGGCGGCGCCTGCATCATCTGGAAGTGTGATGGCATCTTCTGCTCTATCGGAGTCCGGGGGAATGCAGCTGAGAACTGGACTGTACATTGATGATGGAGTCACATAAGGGGGTAATTGTCGAGATCGAGGTTTGTGGTGAATCTGAGTTGTGTGATAAGGGGTCGGTGGTGCTTTTAAACAATAGCCGAGCCAGTCATATAAGGACCTTTTTCATAGATTTACAGATGAGAAATACAATAGCCAGGCACAACTAGAAAAGCTCCAAAGGCCGAAAGGCTGGGGTACTCGTGGTGTCACAAATACCGAGATCCATTCTGTTACAGGAGTCCAGAGGGTGCAAGCGGTGTGGCAACGAGACGGAAGGCGGCAAACTGCAGGTCTCACAGCAAGATGGAATACACTCAGGAAGTGAGGCCGGACTAAGATCTCTGGAAATTATATCAGCTGCTGGTATGAGCTTTGAATCACAGGTCTGCAAAGGGACTAGGACACAGCTCTTTAGGGTAGACAATGCACTAGCACTTGCTGCTTGAGCAGAGGCCAGTAAAATACCCCATGATGCCTCCTGATTGGCCAATGGCAGCAGCATCAGTCATCATCTGATTGGAGCAAACAATTCTCCTGAGGAAAATCCAAAATGGTGGCAGTGGCACTTCCGGTTTTCAAACAGACCCTTAGCCCAAATCCAAGATGGCAGTTGTGGCACTTCCGGTTTACAAACGGACCCACTTCTGAGTCCAAAGACACCTGACAGCCTGACAGCCACTCTCTCCTGTCACCAGTTTCCCATACCACATCCAGATGGCCCCTGCCGGAGCGTACAAACCGGTAAATCCAGATACGGGAGTGTCCATGCAACCCAGACCATGACAGTAATGTTCATTTATTCTATTTGTCTGCGGTCCTTGACGAAGGTTGAATATATTTACTTGTGCTTTTTGTTTATTGGATTCATTTTTAATTAATCTTTCTGTGATCACATTTTTTCATGCACCCTGTTTTAACTTAATTATAACTAGTGTCAGCTGTTCTCCTAGGTGCTCTACAATAGGTGTGTTGGTAAATGTCTCACCTACTTAAGCAAAGTTGCTGTGAGCTTTAGATAGCATACCTAAAGTTTAACACTAATGTTATAGCAAGTTTCATAATAATTAGTCTGAGCTATAGAGTAGGACCTGCAGAACTCCACTGTTTATTATTGTTTGTTAATATAGCAAGTGCAGAACCCCTGTTATTTCTATTTAAACAATGTGGTCTCAAACCGTGTTGTACCCCAAATCTAGGAATAGGTAGTGATAAATTGCACGTTGATGAAGCACCAGCCAGTCAGCTCCCAACTGTTATAGGCTGTTTAAAAAATGACAATTAGAAGCTGATTGGTTGGTACTTTATCACCGTCAATCTATCACTCAGCAAAGCTTGATAAAAATAGGCCAAAATAACTGAGTATATAATGTTTCACCATTGTATAATGTCCGGATGGACCATCGAGTTCATATACAGTATCTGTGTGTAAATCTGACTCTGATACAAGACAGTGCCTCTCCAGGCATCCACCTCACCGCACATCACTGGACAACATTGTAGTTATTTTGGGTTTTAACATTTTGATGGGTCTGGCAAACTACCGTGTGCTCATAATGAATTTTACACTTTGCCAAACCATAGAAAAATATATACAGTATATATCCTGAGCAAAGTACAGATCTTTTACCACTTTAAGAGTGCACCATTTAAATCAGCATCTGCTACATAAGATACCTCTTTTTTTGTAAAGTTTCTGCTGTTAGTTCGAAACTTGTACAATATTTAATTTTTTTTACACTGTGATTTATTCTTAAGATTCATTTACTCCGTGATTTATTATTAAGGTGTGTGTAGGTGGGTGCACTGAATGTGCTGTGTGATGCATACCAGCCAACATAAAAATGGTATGAAACATTGCTTATATATAGCTGTGACACCCTCAGTTTGGTGGCATTTCAGTGAGTGGATACCTGCTTTTCTTCTGGAACCTGCTTGGGAGTGGATTGCTGGCTGGATCATGGGGGTAATTCAGAGTGGATCGCAGCAGCAAATTTGTTAGCAGTTAGGCAAAACCATGTGCACTGTATGTGTGGCAGATATAACATGTGCAGAGAGAGTTAGATTTGGGTGGGATATTTTGCTTCTGTGCAGGGTAAATACTGGCTGCTTAATTTTTACACTGCAATTTAGATTTCAGTTTGAGCACAACCCACCCAAATCTAAATCTCTCTGCACATGTTGTATTTGCCCCCCCCCCCTCCCCCGCAGAGCACATGGTTTTGCCCAACTGCTAACAAATTTGCTGCTGCGATTAACTCTGAATTACCCCCCCCCATGGCCGTTCCCCTTCTGGACTCCTATCATGGCAGAGAGACAGGAGACCCCAGAAACTAGTACAGTAATCACACACTTTGAAGGTGACATTCAATTTTATTGCTTAGAGAAAGTAAAAGTTATGTTTTAATTAATTGACTAATTGATTATTCACACAGAAGAGTGATCCACAAAGGGATTTTGCCTTCTTAGGATCATCTATAGGATCCTTATTTGTTTGGATTAAGTTTTATTGTCTTGGAGTACTTCATCATGCAAGTACTGTATAGGGTGAAGATAAAAACATACAAAGGTAATGCAATACCAAATACAAATTCTTTGGCTTAGGTGAACTTAGAATATTAGTTTCTCCAGTGGCGGAACTAGTGAGCGGTAGGCCCAGGTGCAACAAAATGCTTTGGGACCCCCCATCCTGTACAAGTCCACCCCCTCACCTCTGGAGAGGATCTGGTGAGGGGGACCTGCTCAGGGCCAGAGAAATGGATACCTAGCAACAGTGCCGTAACTAGACATTCTAGCACTGTGTGCAAGAAATGGCATTGGCACCCCCCCCCCCCATATGCAAAATAGGGGCAGTGTGCGCCGTAGGTGCATTCAAAAAATATAGGGCCTGGTTTCATGGGGAAGGGGTGTGGCCACAAAATAATACCAATTCATATAACTGTGCACAGTAGTCTCAATTATTCAAATTACGCTGCACAGTAGCGCCACTACACCAGGTAGAGCCCCTTTTACACATTACGGAGGACAGATTCCCCTTTTTACAAATTACAGCAGACAGAGTTCACCTTTTACACATTGCAGCAAACAGCGTCCCCTATTTTATACATTACGGCAGACAGCGTACCCTTTTTACACATTACGGCAGACAGTCCCCCTTTTTACACATTACGGCAGACACCATCCCCTTTTTACACATTACAGCAGTGTCCCCATTTTACATATTATGGCAGACAGAGTCCCTTTTTTTACACATTACAGCAGACAGTCCCATTTTTACACATTACGGCAGACAGCGTCCCCTTTTTACACATTACGGCAGACAGTGTCCCCTTTTTACATATTACGGCAGACAGAGTCCCATTTTTTTTTTACACACTACGGAATTACAGTCCCCCTTTTTACACATTATGGCAGACAGTGTCCCCCTTTTTACACATTACAGCAGACAGTCCCCCTTTTTACACATTACGGTGGACAGTCCCCCTTTTTACACATTACGGCGGACAGTCCCCCTTTTTACACATTACTGCAGACATTGTCCCCTTTTTACATATTATTACTGACAGAGTCCCTTTTTTTACACATTACGGCAGACAGTCCCCCTTTTTACACATTACGACAGACAGCGTCCCCTTTTTACACATTACGGCAGACAGTGTCCCCTTTTTACATATTACGGCAGAGTCCCATTTTTTTTTACACATTACGGTAGACAGATTCCCCCTTTTTACACATTACGGCAGACAGATTCCCCCTTTTTACACATTATGGCAGACAGTCCCCCTTTTTACACATTACGATAGATAGATATACAGACAGACAGAAAGAATATATTATACTTACTGTCTCCGCTGGCTCAGACAGTCAGGCAGATCGATGCAGGCATATGTAACCAGTAGCGGATCTTGCCACGGGCAAGCAGGACTTTTGCCCGGGGCGCCGCCTTCCGGAGGGCGCTGGCGCCATCCGGATGGTGCCGCACCGTGGCAAGATCCGCCACTGCTGCCAGCTGTGTCCCCCGTCCGCCTCCGCTGCCCGCTGTGTCCCCGCCTCCTGTGAAGGGAACTAGACGCTACGCGTCTAGTTTCCCTTCATGGAGTGTACCTTTGCTGAGCGGTGCGCGATGACGTCATCGCGCACCGCTCAGCAGTCAAGCGGCGCTAGTAATGTACAGGGGGCGTAACTGACCACGCCCCCTGTATTAGGCCACGCCCCATTTCCTGCCCGGGGCGCAGAGCGGGCTTGAACCGGCCCTGTATGTAACATGTTCAGAGAGAGTTAGATTTGGGTGGGTTATTTTGTTCCTGTGCAGGGTAAATACTGGCTGCTTTATTTTTACACTGCAATTAAGATTTCAGTTTCAACACAAACCACCCAAATCTAAATCTCTCTGCAAATGTTATATCTGTCCCCCCTGCAGTGCACATGGTTTTGCCCAACTGCTAACAAATTTGCTGCTGCAATCAACTCTGAATTATCCCTATTGTATACTGAGATTCAGGAGTGGCATTGCTGTCCACATAACTGGGGTCAATTATAACATTACTGTTATTTATTGTTACTACTGTAGCAAAACATTGCTGGTGCACCTGGGAAACTGTCACTGCTACAACAAGTACACTATGACACACTGTCCTACACTTGTATGTACTGCTGCTGTACTCACTGCAGAAACAATTGAATTAGCGCTTGAGTTTATTTCTCTAAGTTTCACTAGGTTCAGTCTCTAGGACTTGTCTATTATGGCACAGGGTATAGATGCTGTAAATGAGTGTCAGTTCTGCCACTGACTACTCGCTGTGTCCCTCTACAGCAATAGAAGGCTCTCTGGTACTGACAGTTCCAACTGTCAGACTCTGCAGGACGCTCTGTACTTTGTCAGCTCTGAGCATGGACCAATCTGTCTCTTTGGTTCTGTATGGGGCTGTGCTCTAGCCTGGTGCACAGTTGCCAGTCCCTACTCAACTCTGTATGGGTCTGCAGCAATGGAAAACTGCCTTCAGCCTCTTTCTCTCACTCTAGCTGTATCCTCATAGGCAGTGCAACCCCATTCATTACCGCAGCTCTCCTTAAACTCAGCATTTGCTCTCAGTATGCCTGCTCTTAGCTCTTCTCTGTGTCTTGCAGAACACTCTGGGCTTCTAAAGCTCTGCTCCTAACAGCCTTTCTATGGTTTCAATCATCAGACTGGCAGGACCATCTCCATGGGATCTTCAGGGTCCTAGGCACTACCAGCTATTAATCATACTTGCTGGCATTTTGGGTGCCCCCTCCCGGATAGGGTAGCCAGGTTTGCACAGGATGGGGTGTGGCACAACATGGGGCGGGACGTGTTACAACATGGGGGCATGGTGAGGGGAAATGATGCAAAATATGAGCGGAATAAGGACTGACTGCACAAACACATCATTATGGCCCCATCCCCCGTTGCACAATGCTGAGATGACCTGCATTGTAAGTAAGGAACCATGGTGAAGCAATTAGGCACAAATCAGACCCCCTGGACCACCTCCTGTGCAGGTACTGATTTCTTATGGATGGGTATGTTGGCAGCTGTGGTGGTGGTGGTGGTGGTGGTGTGGGGTATAGGCAGATGGAATCTGGCAGGCAGACTTGACTACTCTTTTATGAGAGGCTCGGAGCACCACCTGATTTTCAGGAACATCCTGGCCATTCCAGGAGAGTAAATATATGAGAGTAAATATATATTATGCTTTATTTACTCGCACCATAACACCATCATATTATGCAGAAGGGAAGTAATGTATTGATAATCAGTGATGCTGTGGACAATCAAATTATTGACAGCATGATGGAAACCAGAGCCAGGGGTGGATGTGGATGGAGAAGCAGCACATCAAATGTATGGAAGCAGCCCTAATGGAGGCAAGGTTTTTCAAGGGGGTAGAGTCAGTTAAGGGTTATGGGGTAACACCACATAGGACCTGATTCTGTTGGTTACAGTCGCATTATTCCTTACATCTTTTGCTGCAGTTGCTCTGAGACATTATGCTAATGCAAAAAAGAATGGCTTCCCCTGGTTATATGCCACCATCGGAACTTTCACCAGCCCTGTGCTATGTGCAGATCATCTGTCTGAGTACGGCCTCCATTGTGAGTAATTTAGCATCTCTGTATGCAACCACTTTTAGCAAAACACTAGTGTCAGTCCAATAACATACCCATACTGTGTTACATCTGCTTTCTGATTAGTCTTCCCCCTGTACCTGCCCAAGAATGTCCAAAACATATATAATACCCTTGTTGGCACGTGCATTTGACTTAATAATACTGTAACTGCAGAAAATACAATTAATCACTCTGTAAAACCATGCTGTGCCCATTTATTTCTTATAACAATCTCCAAAGAGACCTGAGCTGCATCTACAGTACAAATTAGAGATGTGCTACGGGCACTTTTTGTATTTTGTGTTTTGATTTTGGTTCTGGTTCCATGCTCGTGTTTTGGATCTGGATTGGTTTTGCCAAAACCAACCATTTGTGTTTTGGTTTTAGATCCGGATGATTTTTTTAAAAAAAACATAAAAACAGCTAAAATCACAGAATTTGGGGGTAATTTTTATCGTACGGTATTATTAACCTCAATAACATTCATTTCCACTCATTTCCAGTCTATTCTGAACACCTCACACCTCACAATATTGTTTTTAGGCCAAACGTTGCACCGAGGTGGCTGGATGACTAAGCTAAGCAACACAAGTGTGCGGCACAAACAACTGGCCCATCTAGGAGTGGCACTGCAGTGGCAGACAGGATGGCAGATTTAAAAACTAGTCTCCAATCAGCACATCATGCAAATAAGAAAAAGAGGTACAATTAGGTAGCTGGGTGGCTAAGCTAAGCGACACAAGTGCGCGGCACAAACACCTGGCCCATCCAGGAATGGTACTGCAATGGCAGACAGGATGACACTTAAAAAAACTAGGCTCCAAAGAGCACACCATGCAAAGAAGAAAAAGAGATGCAGTGAGCTAGCTGTATGACTAAGCTAAGCGACACAAGTGTGCGGCACAAACAACATGGGACGTGCTGGAATTTGCCAAGATGTAATACACGCACAGTATTGGTGGCACAGAAGAGCGTACCCCTAAACCACACACACACATGGCAAAGCCTGCAAAAATCAGTTTGGATAATAATAACCCTTTTATTTGGAGCTATTATAATCATATGCAGCACAGGCGAGCGTACCCCTACAACACACAGGCAAAACCCTGTAAAAATTATTTGGATAATAATATAAGTAATGTATATAGCCCTTTTATTTGGAGTTAATACTATACAGCACAGGGCAGCACCACTGGACTTATGGTAGCACAGGACACCACCACTGGACTGATGCAGCACAAGACAGCACCACTGGACTGGACTTACACGGCAGTACTCCTGGACTTATACGGCAGTACCCCTGGACTTATACGGCAGTGTCAGACAGGATGGCAGTTTAAAAAACTAGTACCCAAGCAGCACATGATGCAATGTGGAAAAAGAGGTGCAAGATGGAATTAACAAACCAATCATTTCAGCGACAGGGTCTGCCACACGACTGTGGCTAAAATGACTGGTTTGTTTGGGCCCTCACCAAAAAAGAAGCAATCAATCTCTCCTTGCACAAACTGACTCTACAGAGGCAAGATGTCGACCTCATCCTCATCCTTCGATTCCTCACCCCTTTCAGTGTGTACATCCTCTTCCTCCTCACAGAGTACTAATTTCGTCCCCACCGGAATTCACCATCACAGGTCCCTGTGTACTTTCTAGAGGCAATTGCTGGTCAAGGTCTTCCCGGAGGAATTTATAATTCATATTGATGGACATCATCTTCTTCACATTTTGTGGAAGTAACCTCCTACGCCGATCGCTGACAAGGTTACCGACTGCACTAAACACTCTTTCGGAGTACACACTGGAGGGGGGGCAACTTAGGTAAAATAAAGCTAGTTTGTGCAAGGGCATCAAAATTGCCTATTTTTCCTGCCAGTATATATACGGACTGCCGGACATGCCTACTTGGATGCTGTCACTCATATAATCCTCCACCATTCTTTCAATGGTGACAGAATCATAAGCAGTGACAGTAGACATGTCAGTAAGTCCAGACCAGATGTCAGCACTCACTCCTGACTGCTCTGTATCACCACCAGCAGGTGGGTTAGGAAATGTTATCCTTTTTCTCACAGCCCCAGTTGCGGGAGAAAATTTTCTCAACAGCAGGTCTTTGAACCTCTGCAGACTTGTAACTGACAGAAAGAGAGATACAACGTAGGATTTAAACCTAGGATCGAGCACGGTGGCCAAAATGTAGTGCTCTGATTTCACCAGATTGACAACCCTTGAATCCTGGCAAAGTGAATGAAGGGCTCCTTCCACAAGTCCCACATATTTTGCAGAATCACTCTGTCTTAACTCCTCCTTCAATTTCTCCAGCTGCTTCTGCAAAAGTCTGATAAGGGGAATGACTTGACTCAAGCTGGCAGTGTCTGAATTGACTTCACGTGTGGCAAGTTCAAAGGGTTGGAGAACCTTGCACAAGACAGAAATCATTCTCCACTGCACTTGATTCAGGTGCATTCCCCCTCCTTTGCCTATATCGTAGGTGGATGTATAGGCTTGAATGGCCTTTTGCTGCTCCTCCATCCTCTGATGCATATAGAGTGTTGAATTCCACCTCGTTATCACCTCTTGCTTCAGGTGATGGCAGGGCAGGTTCAGGAGTATTTGCTGGCACTTCAGTCTTTGGCATGTAGTGGCTGAATGTCAAAAGTTGCCCACAATTTTTTGGCCAATGACAGCATCTCCTGCACGCCCCTGTCATTTTTTAAAAAATTCTGCCCCACCAAATTAATTGTATGTGCAAAACATGGGACGTGCTGGAATTTGCCCGGATGTAATGCACACACAATATTGGTGAGGTTGTCCGATATTACAAATCTCCAGGAGAGTCTAATTGGGGTAGGCCATTGTGCAATGATGTCCCTCAGTTTCCGAAAGAGGTTGTCAGTGGTGTGCCTCTTATGGAAAGCGGTGATACATAGTGTTGCCTGCCTAGGAACGAGTTGGTGTTTGCGAGATGCTGCTACTGGTGCCACTACTGTTGTTGCTGCGGGAGGCAATACATCTACCCACTGGGCTGTCATAGTCATATAGTCCTTATTCTGCCCTGTTCCACTTGTCCATGGTTAAGTGGACAGTGGGTACAACTGCAAATTTTAGGACACTGAAGACACTTTTTCTGACGTCTCTGTATATTCTCGGTATCGACTGCCTAGTGAAGTGGAACCTAGATGCGATTTGGTACCGGGGGGACACTATCTCCATCAATTCTATAATTCACAGTGAACTAATGGCAGAAACCGCACGCATGTCTAACACCAACTTAGTTGTCAAGGCCTCAGTTATCTGCTTTGCAACAGTATGACTGCTGTCATATTTCATCTTCCTCACAAAGGACTGTTGGACAGTCAGTTGCTTAGTTGAAGTAGTACAAGTGGACTTCCGAATTTTCCTCTGGGATAACAATCGACTCCCAGCAGCAACAACAGCAGCAGCAGCAACAGCAGCAGTAGGCGTACCACTCAAGGATCCTACGGAGGAATCCCGGTTAGGAGAGGACTCCTCAGTCTTGCGAGTGGCATGGCCTGCAGGACTACTGACATTCCTGACTGAGGAGGAAGTTGACATTGAGGGAGTTGGTGGTGTGGCTTGCAGGAGCTTGGATACAATAGGAATAAGGGATTTAGGTGTCAGTGGACTGCTTACGCTCTTACCCAAAGTTTCACAACTTAAAAACTGACTTCTGATGAGTGCGCACCAGTTGACGTATAAGGGAGGATGTTCCTAGGTGGTTAACGTCTTTACCCGAACTTATTACAGATTGACAGAGGCAACACACGGATGGAAACCTGTTGTCCAGATTTGTGGAGAAATAATTCCACACCAAAGAGGTGGCTTTTTTGGTATTTTCCCCATGCATCACAATGGGCTTATTCATCCCATGGACAACAGGTGTCTTCCCCAGTGCCTGATTTAAACAAACCACATCACTATCAGAATCCGCATCGTCAACTTCCTCCTCAGCGCCAGCAACACCCATATCCTCATCCTGGTGTACTTCTACAGCGACATCTTCAATTTGAATAACAGAAACTGGACTGTGAGAGCTCCTTCCAGCACTTGCAGAGGGCGTGCAAATGGTGGAAGGAGCCACCTCTTCCTGTCCAGTGTTGGGAAGGTCAGGCATCGCAACCGCCATCACACTTGAACTCTCCTTGGGGATTTGTGATACCATCTTAGAATGCACAGTTCTTTGCTGTGCTTTTGCCAGCTTAACTTTTATCATTTTTCTAGCAGAAGGATGAGGGCTTCCATCGTCATGTGAAGCTGAACCACTAGTCATGAACATAGACAGGGGCCCCAGCCGTTCCTTGCCACTCCGTGTCATAAATGGCATATTGGCAAGTTTATGTTTCTCCTCAGACTATTTAAATTTCTTTTTTTGGGTCTTTTTACTGAACTTTGGCTTTTTGGATTTTACATGCCCTCTACTATCACATTGGGCATCGGCCTTGGCAGACTACGTTGATGGCATTTCATTGTCTATGTCATGACTAGTGTCAGCAGTTTCAGCACTAGGAGGAAGTGGTTTTTGATCTTTCCCTATTTTATCTTCCAAATTTTTTTCTCCATTATTTTTCTGGAGTTATATAACAATATGCGGCATAGGAGATCATACCTCTACACCACACAGGGCAAACACTGTGAAAATTATTTGAATTAAATATTAATAACCCCTTTATTTGGCATAAATAATATAAAGCACAGGACAGCAGCACTGAATTTATATGGCAGCACCACTGGACTGGCTTTATACACCAATACCACTGGAATCATATGGCAGAATCACTGGAATTATATGCTAGTACCACTAGATTTATACGGCAGTACCACTGGACATATATGGCAGTATCACTGGATTAATATGGCAGTACCACTGGACATTTATGGCAGTATCACTGGACTGGATTTATACGCCAGTGCCCCTGGATTTATATGGCAGTACCATTGGACATATATTGCAGTATCACTGAACATATACGGCAGCATCACTGGAATTATATGGCAGTATCACTGGACTGGATTTATACGCCAGTATCACTGGAGATATACAGCAGTATCTTTGGACTGGATTTATACGCCAGTACCACTGGACATATATGGTAGTATCACTGGAATTATATGGTAGCGCTACTGGAATTATTTGGCAGTATCACTGGACTGGATTTATACTCCAGTACCACTGTACTTATACTCCAGTTCCACTGGATTTATACGGCAGTATCACTGGAATTATATGGCAGTACCACTGGACATATACAGCAGTATAACTAGACTGGATTTATACAACAGTACCACTTGATTTATACGGCATGACCACTGGACATATACGGCAGTATCACTGGAATTATATGGCAGTACCATTGGACTGGATTTATATGCCAGTACCGTTGGAATTATACGCCAGTACCACTGGAATTATATGCCATTATCTTTGGAATTATACGGCACTACCACCGGAATTACATGGCAGTACCACTGGACATATACGGCAGTATCACTGGACTGGATTTATATGCCAGTACTGCTGGAATTATATGCCAGTACCACTGGAATTATACGGCAGTATCACTGGAATTATAGCAGTACCACTGGAACTATACGGCAGTACCACTGGACATATACGGCAGTATCACTGGACATATACGACAGTACCACTGGACATATATAGCAGAACAGGGATACCACCACTGGATTGATGCAGGATAACACAGCACCACTGCAATGGACTTGACTTATACAGCAGCACTGGACATATGGCAGCAGAGGACACCACCACTGCGACTGGACTGCTGCAGCACAAGACACCACCACTGGACTGATGCAGGACACTGAGGGTGGAGACACGTCCTCTCTCTACACTCTTCAATGCCGGAGTGAAAATGGCGACGACACGTGCTCCTTATATGGAATCCAAACCCGGCGAGAATCCTACAGCGGGATGATGACGTTTTGCCTCTTTCTGGTTTCTGAGTGAGGCGGGAAAACTCGAGCCTGACTCGGATCCGGGCTCGGGTAGTGAAGTTCAGGGGGGTTCAGTTCTCAGGGAACCGAACCCGCTCATCTCCAGTACAAATCAACATATTATCATCACAACTTCCTGCGGCCACAGAAGAACATATGTTGCAACATCCCAAGCATCAGGTACAACACTGTCCAGACAATGTACTTCAGCCATAAAGCAATAACTGACACTCCTACATGAATCATCACCTGCAATGATGTGGATGTGTTATTACACTAAGCACAGAGAACATCATGCAGTAAGGAAGTGTGGCCTATGGCTGGTATAGCATACAGTATGTGCATATACCTGGCAGCATGCATACACCGCTCCACTAGTAATGGGCATGGTAGGATTCTATAAAGTCTTTATCAATGTGATGGAATCACAGCCTTACACTATGTTGTTGTACAGGAAGACATTACTTTGGATGTATGATACATAGTAAAAGAAAAGGTTTGTGATTTTTATTTATTTATTAATTTTGTCCTCTTTCAATCTGCACTACCACCTACTGAATAAATGTAACCATTGTCTT
The DNA here is from genome assembly GCF_028390025.1 of Pseudophryne corroboree. Classification (NCBI taxonomy): domain Eukaryota; kingdom Metazoa; phylum Chordata; class Amphibia; order Anura; family Myobatrachidae; genus Pseudophryne; species Pseudophryne corroboree. The sequence goes on along the minus strand of NC_086444.1, from coordinate 582,345,049 downwards.
TGGCAACATGGAGTCATATTACCTGGGCCCCTCCAATTCCAAAATACAGAACTAGAAAATCTGTCCTGTGCACCAGAGATAAGCTACGCCACCACTGCTCCTGGTTAGCGGCACCAGAAAGTGCTCACTAGCTGGAGCAAATGACAACTTCCAGTTTGTGTTCCATAGCAGAACGCAAATCCCAGAAGTGTGGCTGAAGGCCAACTGTTGTGTGAGCCAGCCCTCAGTTTGGGACTCTTTGGCCCGGCCACAGGGTGAGAGGACTATGAGACTGATCCAGCTAGCAGTGTGAGCCAGACTTAGAGCTAAAGCTGCCCAATCATTGCGGCAGCTGGCATGACAGAGAGGGTAGCGGAACCAGCCTAGAGGGGACCTGCCCGGTGTCCTGGCGTCCCATTCTGCCAATGACCAGAGCAACAGTGTGATGTCATCCAGAGATTGACGACACAGTAGTAACATTATTTAAAGCATTTTAACAGTGTCGGCATTATAACTTTACACATTATAGTGAAGTTATAATTCTTCTGTTTGTAAATCATCTGTCTGTGTTTTTCAAGAAGTGATTAAAGGAGAATAATCCAAAGAATATAACTGTAATAACCATGTAATGTTTTCAAGCATTTTACATTGCTGAATTTACTGTTCAGCATACCTGGTATTTTGGTAGTCTTGTTCTAAAAAAGAACTGAATTATGTGTTACACAGAAGGAGCTGTAGGTTGATTTAATTATTACAGTAAAACAAATCCCTTGAGACACAAATGTAGATTTGTGGTAGATACTCAACTGACATTTTACAGCTGAAAAATGGTATGAATAAATATTTTTTCCCCAGATTCTGATTATTGAAATAAATGAGAAAAATGGCAGCACTAAATGCCAATGTTCTACAGGTGTTTTAGCACATTAGTGATCAAAAAAATAAATGTCCTGCTTCTACTTTTCCTTCGCATCACATACAGTATATAAAAATAGTAAAACAAAATGCCTTGTGTTATTAAAATAATATATTTCCTAGCTGGGATAAAAATAACAAGTACAAAGTGTATTGAGATTATAAAATCTTCTAAACAAGGGCATTTTTGAAACACGTTACAAGTGTTTATGATTGTAATAGGAAAACTGGGCTTTGAATCAGATACAAGTCATTTAGCTTTGTCAATTTCCTTTACCTATTTCTTAGGAAATACAATTAGATTATATGGCTCCAGAAATAGAGATTTTCTCCAGGCCAAGACTTAAAATGCACCCTGTGGGTTAGTTTTGCAAAATGTCATGTACTAAGGCAAAGTTTTATGAGCACTGAAAAGTTCAGTCTGAGCAATAAACACAAAGTACAGTATACTAGTAAACAAAGCCATTAGCTTTATATTTTATTACTGTTGCTATGATATACAGTATAGTATTGCTATAATTTTTTCATTCTTAATCATTCAATATCAATATGTTGTTCTGTTTAAAATTATAGTCAAGTGAATTTTTAGGTTTAAGCTAGCAATACGCTAGAGCCATTTTCCTACCGCTCCGATAAACAGTGTGAATTTACTGTCAGTCAAAACTCACGATATCGGCGCTACACACTAAACAACTATTTGTTAAAACCTGACAATTGTCAGGTGCCTCGGACGTTCTAGATAAATAGTGTATCCCCACGCACTAGATCAGAGGTTCTCAAACTCGGTCCTCGGGGGCACACACAGTGCATGTTTTGCAGGTAACCCAGCAGGTGCACAGGTGTATTAATTACTCACTGACACATTTTAAAAGGTCCACAGGTGGAGCTAATTATTTCACTTTCGATTCTGTGAGGAGACCTGCAAAACATGCACTGTGTGTGCCCCCGAGGACCAAGTTTGAGAACCTCTGCACTAGATGATTACCGCATCTTTTATCACCAAGCTGTAAATTATGTTTAAATAAAAGACAGGACTGGATCACAAGGCAGGAATATTTGCAGTTATTTGATGATGAAAAACAATTTCCTGCTTATGTTGTAGCCTGCACTATCCATTTTGTGCAGGGGTGTAGCTAAGACATATGGAGCCACATAGCAACTTTTTCTCACCCCCTTCTCCCTTCCCGCTCACAGCCCTGCTACCCTTCCCGCTCACAGCCATGCTGCATCAGCTCCCCGCAAACCCTCCCCACCACCACCGCCAGACACTGTGCGGGCACTCACCTCTTGTGCCCCGCAGCTTCTCCCCTATCAGCAGTGTGCTGCTGCAGGCACATCTCCTGTCAATGTCCCTGCCACTGGCTCCGTGTCTCTCCATCCTCACTGATGCTGGGCAGAGCCAACCAAAGCAATGCCATGGCTCCTCCCAGCATGAGAACAGGGAGTTAGAGCCATCCGTTACCCGTAAAGCACTGACAGTAGATGTGCCTTTTGTTTCACTTTCTAACATATAGCTCCTGCTTCTTTCTTATTAACACATATTAACACTATAGTATGTCAATGGTGTGCTGCCATTGGGTGATTGGGCCTGAGCCAACTTTGTGGGGTCCACGCCCTGGACTAATACTTAGTATTAGGGACCTCCAGTAATAGAGCGGCCGTGAAGTGGCCTGGAGGCTTATCATATTTTTTGCAAAATATATGTAACGAAGAGCTCTAAATTTTCTATTATTATATAGTATACAGTTCTTGTTACTAACAGCCCACAGTGTGCGTGGGAAAAATCCTTTTGTTTTTCTTGTCTAGAAGTAACCCCCTCCTGCAGCACCTGAGGAGTGTTACCAGTTTGATTAGAGCAGTTTGCCATTATATATTGCAGTTCAGAGAGGCAGAGATGGAGCCAGCATTAGGAGGGTATGCTGGGTCCTGTAGTGCCATTTGGAGGATACAGGGGTGACTCCAGGTAAACTAGCTATCAATATGGATATATTTTGTATGTGCCATTATCATGTGGCCATACACTAAGCAATTATATGACCCATAGTGGATGTAATTATTCTTATTATTATTATTATGCTGTGTGAGTTTGGGGAGTGGTACCCCTCCGGGTTTGGTGTGAGCGGGCTACCTTGGGGCAGCACGCCATAATATTTATTTAGCACTTGTGTAACACTTTTATTTTTCCACACATTTTACTCTTTTGAGTATTTTACTAACACCCTTATTTTATTATCACTTTCTAACATATAGCTCCTGCTTCTTTCTTATTAACACATATTAACACTATAGTATTTCAATGGTGTGCTGCCCTGGGGTGGTTGGGCCTGAGACAACTTTGTGGGGTCCATGCCCTGGACATATACTTAGTATTAGGGACCTCCAGTAATAGAGCAGCGTGAAGTGGCCTGGAGACTTATCATATTTTTTGCAAAATATATGTAACGAAGAGCTCTAAATTTTCTATTATTATATAGTTTACAGTTCTTGTTACTAACAGCCCACAGTGTGTGTGGGAAAAATCCTTTTTGTTTTTCTTAAATAAAAGACAGGACTGGATCACAAGGCAGGAATATTTGCACTTGGTTGATGTTGAAAAACATAATTTCCTGCTTATGTTGTAGCCTGCACTATCCATTTTGTGCAGGGGTGTAGCTAAGACATATGGGGCCCCATAGCAACTTTTTATCACCCCCCCTTCCCCCTTCCCACTCACAGCCCTGCTGCATCAGCTCCCCGCAAACCCTGCCCATCACCACCGCCGGACACTGTGCGGGCACTCACCTTTTGTGCCCAGCAGCTTCTCCCCTATCAGCAGGCACATCTCCTGTCAATGTCCCGGGCCACTGGCTCCGTGTCTCTCCATCCTCACTGATGCTGGGCAGAGCCAGACAAAGCAATGCAATGGCTCCTCCCAGCATGAGAAAGGAGAGTCAGAGCCATCCGTTACCCGTAAAACACTGACAGTAGATGTGCCTGCAACAGAAAGTTGGCATATTATCCAGGTGCAGGGGGAGTGGAGGGCCGGGCCCTGGATGTGGCCAGGGCCCCGTAGCAACTGCACTCCCTACACCTATGATACCTACGCCTATGATTTTGTGTTATTGACAACAAAATAAATGACATGGCAATGCAAGTTCGGGCTGTGTGTGCTCTTGCTTTTGTGTCCATTTTATATGACATGAGTAGGAAAATAAAAATTAGGAGAAGGTTCTGCTGGATCAAGGAATGGTTGTTAAATATTTCTTTAAAGGTTGCTTCGTCACTTATGCCTTTGCTACAGGAAATTCATGACAATACTGTTGACGATTTCAAGAATTTCCTCCGGATGGATAATGATAATGGGGGTCATTCCGAGTTGATTGCTAGCTGCCGTTGTTCGCTGCATAGCAATCAGTGAATAAAACATCTAATCTGCACACACGTATGCACCGCAATGCGCACGCACGTCGTACTGGTACAAAGTCCTTTGTGGTTTTGCACTGGTTCTAGCGATGATTCCAAACGCACAGCTGATCGCAAGGAGAAGTGGGCGTTTCTGGGTGGCAACTGACCATTTTCAGGGAGTGTTTGGCAAAATGCAGGCATGGCTGAAAAAACGCAGGCATGGCTGGGCGTTCGCTGGGCGGGTGTGTGACGTCAAAAGACATCCCTCCGTCATTAGAATCAATGCACACGAAGAGTAACTACAGGGCTGGTCTTGTTTTGCACAAAAAGATTTTGCAGGCGCTGTGCTGCACAAGTGTTTGCACTTCTGCAAAGTGAAAATACACTCCCCAGTGGGGAGCCCAGCTGCTAAAAACTGCTAGCGAGCAATCGACTCGGAATGACCCCCAATATCATGAAGTTGCTTCAGCTTATGATGCTATTGGCGGGATGTAATGCAGTCCAAGATCGCCAGAGGTGCAGAATGCCGGCTGATATAAGAATTTTTTTCAATCGACAATCACTTACAAGGCAAAACCATGCCTTGTAAGTGCTTGTCCCTTTAAAAAAATGTCAGACATCAGACGGCAACCCGCACCTCTTGTGATCTCGGACCGCATTACATCCCGCCACATATGTCCGAAAAAGACACATGAAACTAAGAAGAACTATCACTGCTGAGCAAAGGCTAGTGTATACATCAGGCATCCCCAAACTAGGTTCTCAAGGCACACTAACAGTGCAATAACTAATGTACTAATTAAGTTACATGTGCTCAAGTGTGGGTATCACTAAAACTTGTACTGTTAGTGTGTCTTGAGGACCATGGTTGCGAATGCCTGGTATATGTAAAATTGTAAACAGAACAAATATAAATTCAAAACTAATATAATTATTCCTAAATTTGCACTTGACCATTTTCCACCCATAAAGGCGTGGTACTGGCACTGACTCATTACAGTGCTGCTTATAGGGGGTCATTCTGACACGATCGATCACTGCAGTTTATCACAACACAACGATCAGGTTGGATCTGCGCATGCACCGGCGCCGCAGTGCACCAGCGCATGCTGGACAGCCCAAGGCCGTTGTACCCTAGTGATCACCTCTGCCTGATTGACAAGCAGAGGCGGTCACTGGGCAGGAGGGGGCTGGACAGCAGTGACAAGCCGCCATTTAGGGGCGCAGTATGGCCAACGCAGGCGTGGCCGGACCATTGGGGGGGCGGGCCGTAATGGCTGCATGACGTCACACGCAGCCACTGCAACCAGGGGCAGCGTCGATCAGCTCCCAGCAAGCCGCAGGAGCTGCGCTGGCTGGGAGTTACTCCACAAGTACAAAAGCATCGCCGCTGTGCGATGCTTTTGTACTTGTGCGGGGAGGGGCCAGACTGACATGAGGGGCGGACTAGCCCTGTGCTGGGCGTCCCTTCCCGCATGTCAGGGAAGATGATCGTAACCATGCTAAATTTAGCACAGCTACGATCAACTCGGAATGACTCCCACAATGCAGCACACTGGCTGCACAGGCGGTAGTTCTGCTGCTGAATAGAAGGGAAATGGGTATTTGCCCTATGGGCTCACAGTTTTACAGTTTCATAAATTAACCTTTATTAAGACTTTATTCAAAAAAGTACAAAGCCAAATACAGTGCCTGCAAAAGGTCTGAGCTCTCAACTGATTAATCTTACATATGCTTACAATAGCTTTCATTACGTGTAGAAAACATACAAACTTCTTTTAGCCATTGTGACAACAGACTGCTTAAATGTATTTAAGTCTCAGAGTTCTGTTTGAATAAGAGATATTAGAGGTTATACAAACTTGCATTGTTTGGATGAATAATGAAAATCCATATTCCCACTGATCTTTCAGATTCTTAGCATAAGCAGTAATACACCTGCTGGTCGGCAGTTATGCTAAACTCCCTAGTTTTTTAATGCCTTGTATTTTCTTTTAGCAATCATATTAATCAAGATCCTACTGTTTCATATGTAATGTGGTTACACTTTGATTTCTTCTGTATAAGCCAGCACAGTTACTAACTTACTATATAAAATGGTGTTCAAATAGCTTTAAAAACTCATTTTTCTGTGCATGTTAGTTAAATCCTTAGGTGGTCAGTTAGAGTTATGTTCAAATTGTAAAAATGCATGTCATAAAAAGGACACTTATTTATGTCTATAATATATGTACAGCTTTAAAATAGTAAGATACATGCATTTATATGAAAAGAAAGTACATGAAAAGTTCATAAAATACTCAAGAATACTATCATGCCCCCCTTTCTAAAGGCAACAGGTAAACAAAATCAACTACTGTAGTCTAAGACCATGCTATCCATTTTAATTAATGGATTAACATAGCATGAATCATAAATATTTTACTGCATTTTATCTGTAAAGTGGTCTGTGTACAAATCACCACAGGACTACACTTACTGTGTAACAAACACATCCTGTATAACAAGGGGATAGCAATGATGTAACTTCCGCTATCCAAATTCAACATATATCTACATCCCTATTTTTCAACATATAGAACCACAAACTTGTGTGTGGGTGTAAAATAGTGTAACAGGTGTTGGATAAAGGAAAAGTGCACAACAAAGTACAAAAAAATGGCAGATAAAGTTACATAGTCCAGGAATTTTGGATTAGAACTAGAAATTATCCTAGACCTGGTGTCAAAGAAAGTGGTTAGCTTTTTGGCCATTGCCTGAATATGCTCACTATTGGGAAAAGGCATAGGACTTGTCCTGATCACCAATAGGCTTCTTCAGGGGACTGATTGTCTATGATAATGGGTGTTCTGACAACCTCAGCTGGTGTCAAGTGAGGTGGAGGTGTTGGCTCACAAACTCCTTGGAGATGGTGCTTGATGTGCTCATACATAACACTGTCATATTGCACTACTTGTTTTAGATATTTGGCCTATTGGAATATTCCTGCACAGTCCTGATTCTGTCAAACTTGTCAAGGGTCTGAATGCTGATGGCCTGCCAAGAAGACAACAGTCTTAAGTGATAAGATGTTTACATGAGAGGATATTGAGCCACAATCTGGAGTTCTGCAGAGTACTTGTGCTTTAAGTTTGAAATTAGTGCACCTCGACAGATGGCGCAGAGCAGGAGAGGGGCTTATTTCTTAAATTGGGGTGTGACATAAATACATCAGAACCATCTCTACAATGTTTTGCTTTCTGGAAATCTGTTGGACAGTGGATAGCGAGGACTACTAGTGATCTGTGAGATGTAATATTCACTGGTGAAAGTCTGGAATTCCCCACTCATGAACTGCATGACATTGTCAGTCAGTAGCTTGCATAGTATGCCATGTGCAGCAAAGTGTCATTTCATTTTGTTTTGTTGACTGTGGCACTTGTCAGTTTGGGAAGATAATCTGTCTCAAACCAACCAGAATATGCTCTCTCCCCCCTTCATTCAAAGAAATCTGCAGCAATAATGGACCAAGGAAGGTCAGAAACCTCATGGAGAATGCAGTTATTTGCATGCTAGGCCCATAAATCATTACAGAGGAAACGAGCAGAGACAACCCACTCAATATCAGCAGCCACAGAAGGCAAACACAGGGCATCTTTTGCCTGCCCCGGTGTGCCTGCTGAACATAGAAACCTTGAAGGCCATAAGGTCTCATGAAATGCTGACCAGAAGGTTGCCATCTGAGATGGTTAATTCATTGTGGAATGGGAAGAAAGACTTGAGGTCATGAGGCCGTCTCTGGATGAAGAAAGGCAGCTCTGCAGAGCAACATGAAACAACCATTGGCAGAGGTCATCCCCAAGTGCTGTATTACAGAGCTGCTCCATGCACCTGGTAGAGAGGGCATCAAACTCCATGAAATCCAGGTCATAATTAGCAGCAGATGGCCATCTCAATCCTGTGAATGACTCTGCCTGATTGACAGGCAGAGGCACTCGCTGGGTGGGAGTGGGTGGGCCCGCATTTTAGAGGGGTGGTCCGGGCAATGCAGGCATGCTCTGACCGTGCGGTGGGGTGGGCCGCGGCAGCTGCGTGACATCACATGCAGCCACTGTGACCCTCACAGTGACAGGTAGCTCCCTGCCAGCATGCAGGAGCTGCTCTGGTGGGGAGATACTCTTCAAGTACAAAAGCATTGCTGCTATGCAATGCTTTTGTACTTGTGCGATGGGGCCTGACATGCGGGGCGGACTAGCCTTGGGCTGGGCATTCCCCACATGTCAGGGAAGCTGATCATAGATGTGCTAAATTTAGCACATCTATGATCAGGTCTGAATTACCCCCAAAATACATGTGTTTTAAAAGCATATTGAATAAATGTTCATTTTAACAGTAATTAGATTAATAAGGGATTGAGTGAACCCCTGTGCAAAATGAGTCCTTTGTTCTTTGTAAACTTAGTCTATGTATTTTTGAATCATCTAGGTGCAAAGGTTTACCTGATTTGTGGTCAATAGTTGCAAATTCCCTTAACATAATTTACTGTGGACCTCCTTTCTTGGTGCGGGATCTCCTTCTATTTTTAATATTGTGGACCATGGCTTGAGATTGCTCATGCATGACCATCTTGATTAGCCTAGGCACAATGCTGTAAGGACATCCCAAATGAGATCAGACCATCAGCAATCAGGCCTCCAAATCCTCAATGTCCGGATATCACCATGGACATATCAGCCCAAGCCTCCTGTGCAGGATGTGGCAAAGTCGGATTCTTAAGTTAAAGCACACAGGGGAGGGACTAAGAAAAAAAACGGCAGAGGAAGGAAAAAAATAGTAAAGCAGAGGCAAATTAAAGACAATAGGATAGAAAAAATAAGAAAGTCAGAGATATCTCAAAGAAACAGAATAGAACAAAGCAGAATAAGTAGAAGTTAGGAAAGGAAACAAGTACTTTAAAAGAAAAAAGAAAAAGGGACGGTAACAGGACACAAAGATTGAAACAGTCAATGACAATATCACAATAGCAAATAAGACTGTGCAGCAAAAAGTGTAATTCCTTAAAGGAAACTATATAGTAAAAATAGCCTAAATTTAGACCACACCCCCAAAAATCTATATGGGTCTCTAAACACAGATGACCTACATTTGACCCACTTGTGCTTTAACTTCTTTTTCTTTTCTTCTGTATGATGATAAAGTGTTTTTTCTTTAATGTACACTTAATTTACTAACACAGCTATTGCAAATATCTCTCTATAGCAGTTTGAGTAATGTTTATTTTATAACTATTATAAAATATGACTACTTAAAGATGATATGACATTTCTGTGGTCAGCTTTTTTAAAACTGGTTTATTTATCACTGTAGTGACAAAGTGTTTTGAAAAAGATTATGTCTGCTTTACTAATTAATTACAGGTGAAAGTAATGATTTTTTTTTAATCGACTGTTCATCCATCATTGTTAAACTTGTGTCAACATATCTCGATGTTGACTTTAGATATGTCAATAGCTGTCTACAATTCCTTAGCTATTTTCTGAGCTTTTTCAGTGTATTAATCAAATGTTAAGACTTCTCCAAGGACTTTGGAATGCAGGTTAAACTTGCAAAACATATTTAACCATGTACATCTTCTATATACTGTACCAATTCTAACCGACACTTCTAAAGAAAATTTTGTTACTGGTTTGTTAAAGGTTGCATATGGTAGCGTATTACACGTACATAATTTATACATTTCAGGGCCGGTGCAAGGTTTCTCGGCACCCTAGGCAAATCTTAAACCTACCCCCCCCCCCTCAATTCAGGTTGTGTCACACAGTAGTGCCCCTTATTCACAGTAGAGACCACTAACGCTAAACCACACAGTAGAGCCCATTCACATTCTGGCAGAGCCCATTCATGTCTTGGCACACAGTAGGACTGCCCCTTATAACATTATATGTCGTACAGTAATGCCCTTATAACATTTTGCCACACAATAGTAATGCCCTTACACATTGGGGTCGATTCTATTCGGCAACTTAAGAATAGCGCCGGGAATTAGCTCCCGACGCTATTCAATCCAGCTCCAGTTAAGTCGGCGATGTCCCGTTCTCGCCGACTTAACAGGTAGTTTTGTCGGGAGAACGGGCATTCTCCGACTTAACTACCCGCGGCGATGCTGATTCCCGACAGAATTAGCCTCGCGCCGGCCGCGAGGCAGCACTTTTGTCGGGTTTCTTCTCTCATCCCCCGGGGATGAGAGAAGAATTCCCGACAATTGCGGGTCACTAGCAGCTGAATTGAATAGCGTCGGGAGCTAATTCCCGGCGCTATTCTGAAGTTGCCAAATAGAATCGACCCCATTATGCCACATCAAAATTGGCTGGCGGTCTGTGAACTCTGATTGGCCCACGGATGGCTCCAGATTCAAAATTAAGAAGTCACTGTCTATCACATGGCTGAGAGGACGTGTGCCAGCTGTAATCATCTCTACAGAAGTCCGCAATGGACAAACAGCAGTAGATCAGCACACCACCTCTTAGAGAAGTAGAAAAACAGAGCATTCTTTAATTTGCAACGGTGCAATAACTGAAACGGGCTGTAGGGATAGCCATCTGCCAATATGCTGACTGCATCCATGATATTCAGATGAGTATAAATGCTGCTATGTTTTGTTGAAGGCCTGAAGCTATTAACAAATTAAAGAATGCTATTTTTTTTCTACTTTTCTAATGGGTCCTACACACTGCGTGATCCACCACCGAGCTGCCCGACAGTGGATACGGCCGACAGGCGACCCGGCGGCGGGGGGGGCAGTGATGGGGGGAGTGAAGTTTCTTCACTCCCCGCGTCACCCGGCTCCATAGCAGTGCAGGCAAATATGGACGAGATCCTCCATATTGGCCTGCATGCACAAGCGACGGGGCACCAGCGATGAACGAGCGCGGGGCCGCGCACCGTTCATCGCTGGTGCCTCCACGCTGAAAGATATGAACGGTATCTCGTTCTTTAATGAACGAGATCGTTCATATCTTTCAGTAATATCGCCCAGTGTGTAGGGTCCATAAGAGGTGGTGTGCTGGTCTACTGCTGTTTGTCCATTGCGGACTTCTGTAGATTACTGGATGTATTTGACTGAGCACCCAGGATTCATTCACCCTAAGTGGGTGCGAACTTGTACTATATATAAATACACCATCATTTCACATATTTTCAAGTCTCCAGAGTGCTGCCTTATTACAAAATGGATATATACAGTGGTCGAAGTGGAAATTTTGAAGTGGGGGTATGCAAAAGTCAAGGACGGCGCTCGCGCTCCAGAAAAGGGGGCGTGGTCACCCAAAAAGGGGGTGTGGACACCCAAAATGGGGCATGTCCAGTGTAGTAGAACCCCTTATACTATCTAGTACTGGTGCCCCTTTCACCCTATAGCACACAGTACGAGCTGAAATTCACCTTATAGCACACGGTATGAGACAAAATTCACATTATAGCACACGGTACGAGCCAAAATTCACATTGTAGCACACGGTACGAGCCGAAATTCACATTGTAGCACACTGAATGAGCCGAAATTCACATTGTAGCACATTGAATGAGCCGAAATTCACATTGTAGCACACTGAATGAGCAGAAATTCACCTTGTAGCACACTGAAGGGTAAATGTATGAAGCAGTGATAAGAGAGGAGAAGTGAGCCAGTGGAGAAGTTGCCCATGGCAACCAATCAGCATTGCAGTAACATTTATAATTTGCATACTATAAAATTATACAGAGCAGCTGATTGGTTGACATGGGCAGCTTCTCCACGGGCTCACTTCTCCTCTCCTGTCATTGCTTCATACATTTACCCCTGAATGAGCCGTAATTCACATTGTAACACACTGAATGAGCCGAAATTCACATTGTAGCACACTGAATGAGCCGAAATTCACATTCTAGCACACAGAATGAGCCGAAATTCACATTATAGCACACAGAATGAGCCGAAATTCACCTTGTAGCACACTGAATGAGCCGAAATTCACCTTGTAGCACACTGAATGAGCCGAAATTCACCTTGTAGCACACTGAATGAGCCGAAATTCACATTGTAGCACACTGAATGAGCCGAAATTCACATTGTAGCACACTGAATGAGCCCAAATTCACATTATAGCACACTGAATGAGCAGAAATTCACCTTGTAGCACACTGAATGAGCCCAAATTCACATTATAGCACACTGAATGAGCCCTAATTCACATTGTAGCACACTGAATGAGCCGAAATTCACCTTGTAACACACTGAATTAGCCGAAATTCACATTGTAAGACACTGAATGAGCCGAAATTCACATTATAGCACAGTGAATGAGCCGAAATTCACATCATAGCACACTGAATGAGCCGAAATTCACCTTGTAGCACACTGAATGAGCCCAAATTCACATTATAGCACACTGAATGAGCAGAAATTCACCTTGTAGCATACTGAATGAGCCCAAATTCACATTATAGCACACTGAATGAGCCCTAATTCACATTGTAGCACACTGAATGAGCCGAAATTTACCTTGTAACACACTGAATTAGCCGAAATTCACATTGTAAGACACTGAATGAGCCGAAATTCACATTGTAGCACACTGAATGAGCCGAAATTCACATTGTAGCACACTGAATGAGCCGAAATTGTGACAACAGGGACAGCCAGAGTGACGACAGGGAGAGAGAGAGTGACGACAGGGAGAGAGAGTGACGACACGGAGAGAGTGACGACAGTGACGACGGAGAGAGAGTGACAACAGTGATGACGGAGAGAGTGACATAGTGGCGACAGTGAGAGAGAGTGGCAACAGGGAAGACAGGGAGAGAGAGTGACGACAGGGAGAGAGAGTGACGACAGTGACGACAGGGAGAGAGAGTGACGACGGGGAGAGAGAGTGACGACGGGGAGAGAGAGTGACGACAGGGACAGAGAGTGACGACAGGGATGACAGGGAGAGAGAGTGACGACAGGGAGAGTGACAACAGTGACGACGGCGAGAGAGTGACGACGGAGAGAGAGAGAGTGACGACAGGGAGAGAGAGTGACGACAGGGACAGAGAGTGACAGGGGAACATTACCTAATTTGTTGCTGGTGGCTGGCAGCGGTGAGCGGTGGGCTGCTGGCGGTGGCGGGCGACTGGTGGCTGGCGGTGAGCGGCTGGCGGTGTCGGGCGGCTGGCGGTGAGTGGCTGTGAGCTAATACAGCGCTCTACACAGCCGCCGGCCGCCGCGCAGGGACGGGGAGCACAATGTGCAGCAGGATGGCCACTTCCCTCGCCTCCTGCTGCACTTTCAGTTCTGCATTTCTGGGTCAGTGGAAGAAGTACCGCCGTATACCACCCCACTTCGACCACTGGATATATATATATATATATATATATATATGTCTGCCAGTGTATAAGATAGAAAGCAAGAAAGTGCTATTTTAGGTCAAGAGGTCATGTTGCTTCCGGGAAAATTGTGTCCCAAAAGAGACTCCCCCCACAGTGCAGGGCAGCTTTTAAGGGTTAAAGTAGCTGGCATGTAAGGCTGTAAATCTCTTGGTGCAGCGCCTCATACCTTCCAATGTGATTACTGTTCTTTTCAGCAGTCTCCTATCACCAGTGTGCAGGCTCCCTCCTCCTTCGTATTGTGCTGGCATTCCGGAGGCCCGTCAGCTGTCCTGTGGTGATGAAATACACTCCCTCACTGCAGCCTGCCTGGCTGAGATAATGCCCGTGTAGCTGCAGTAGTGAAGGGGAGCCGCAGCTGTTTCTGCTTGCTGCTGGGCCGGGCGGTTGTTTCCGGGAGCAAAGGGGGGGGGGAGGGGGGGAGGAGGGGGGGGGTGCTGGGGGAGGGGGCGCAGCAAACCCTTTACTTATGCACCCCTGGCTGGGGGTGAAGATGACTGATAATGGTGGTTGCGGCTGGCCAGACCTGCGCCGCGACCACTGCTAGGCTAGCATAAATAAATGTTTTAAAGTAAATCTTATTCAGCAGGAGTGTGCCGCCCTCTAGTGGCTGCCGCCCATAGGCAGCTGCCTAAAGCTGCCTAATGGTAGCGCCGGCCCTGATACATTTGTGCTTTATTTTTGTCTTTTTCACTTTTGCATATGGTGTTAGATATTTAGGCATGCTTTATATGATAGTGTTGATGTTGAAGGTATATTTCTATGGCTTCAGTGTTCACCAGGCGGTCCTAATTTCACATGCGGCTCAGAGCCTATTGAAAGGGAACAGGCAAACTTGTACAGGTGTCCTTTCATTGGGGAGCAGTGGGACCAGCCGCTCTGCAATGACCAGCGTGTTATCAGGGCCGCTGAGATCTGCAGTCCCCAACAGCAGACATGCAGCTTCTTCCTTCTCTCCAGCGCTGGCCGGTTAACCCTCTCACTGTGTTGATACACACATGGGAAGGAAGCAGAGGTTGCTGGGCACCCGGCTCTGTTTTTTTTCACTTTATGCTATCATAGATAAAGCCTATTTGTTTGTAAGGAAGATTTGTTTACACTACATGACCATCAGGTTACCTATTTGCCAATACGATTTCACATACTTACTGTGACCTGAGTGCATATGTTTATAAACCAACAGGCATGTGTCTTTTTCTCTAGAAATTGTTTTTCAGTGCCTGACAGTGGTTGGAGAAATTAATCTCAGATTACTATACCACTGAAAAAAATCCATATATTTTCACCCGGTGATAATTCATCATTGAATTGTGATTCATAGTATCATTGTGATAAAATTACTGAGAGGTGAATACTATACTAAAAGATTTTTTTCTTTTCTCCTGTATTTAACTCCACCTCTCCCTTCTTAATATATATATATATATATATATATATATACACTGCTCAAAAAAATAAAGGGAACACTAAAATAACACCTCCTAGATCTGAATGAATGAGATATTCTTATTAAATACTTTGTTCTTTACATAGTTGAATGTGCTGACAACAAAATCACACAAAAATTATCAATGGAAATCAAATTTATTAACCCATGGAGGTCTGGATTTGGAGTCACACTTAAAATGAAAGTGGAAAAACACACTACAGGCTGATCCAACTTTCATGCAATGTCCTTAAAACAGGTCAAAATGAAGCTCAGTAGTGTGTGGCCCCCACGTGCCTGAATGACCTCCCTACAACGCCTGGGCATGCTCCTGATGAGGTGGCGGATGGTCTCCTGAGGGATCTCCTCCCAGACCTGGACTAAAGCATCCGCTAACTCCTGGACAGTCTGTGGTGCAACGTGGCGTTGGTGGATGGAGCAAGACATGATGTCCCAGATGTGCTCAATTGGATTCAGGTCTGGGAAACAGGTGGGCCAGTCCATAGCATCAATGCCTTCATCTTACAGGAACTGCTGACACACTCCAGCCACATGAGGTCTAGCATTGTATTGCATTAGGAGGAACCCAGGGCCAACCGCACCAGCATATGGTCTCACAAGGGGTCTGAGGATCTCATCTCGGTACATAATGGCAGTTAGGCTACCTCTGGCGAGCACATGGACGGCTGTGTGGCCCCTCAAAGAAATGCCACCCCACACCATTACTGACCCACTGTCAAACCGGTCATGCTGGAGGATGTTGCAGGCAGCAGAACGTTCTCCTTGGCATCTCCAGACTCTGTCACGTCTGTCACATGTGCTCAGTGAGAACCTTCTTTCATCTGTGAAGAGCACAGGGCGCCAGTGGCGAATTTGCCAATCTTGGTGTTCTCTGGAAAATGCCAAATGTCCTGCACGGTGTTGCGCTGTAAGCACAACCCCCACTTGTGGACGTCGGGCCCTCATACCACCCTCATGGAGTCTGTTTCTGATCGTTTGAGTAGACACATGCACATTTGTGGCTTGCTGGAGGTCATTTTGCAGGGCTCTGGCAGTTTTCCTCCTGTTCCTCCTTGCACAAAGGCGGAGGTAGCGGTCCTGCTGCTGGGTTGTTGCCCTCCTACGGCCTCCTCCACATCTCCTGATGTACTGGCCTGTCTCGTGGTAGCGCCTTCATGCTCTGGACACTACGCTGACAGACACAGCAAACCTTCTTGCCCCAGCTCGCATTGTTGTGCCATCCTGGATGAGCTGCACTATCTGAGACAATTGTGTGGGTTGTAGACTCCATCTCATGCTACCACTAGAGTGAAAACACCGCCAGCTTTCAAAAGTGACCAAAACATCAGCCAGAAAGCATAGGAGCTGAGAAGTGGAAGTGGTCACCACCTGCAGAACAACTCCTTTATTGGGGGTGTCTTGCTAATTGCCTATAATTTCCACCTGTTGTCTATTCAATTTGCACAACAGCATGTGAAATTGATTGTCAATAAGTGTTGCTTCCTAAGTGGACAGTTTGATTTCACAGAAGTGTGATTGACTTGGAGTTACATTGTGTTGTTTAAGTGTTCCCTTTATTTTTTTGAGCAGTGTATATACAGTATATATATATGTATATATATATATATATATATATATATATATCTTTTTAGATTAGGTTGCTAACTCATAGGGAGTATAGGGACCTGTGTATTTGTTGCATAGGAATTTTAATATATACCTGATAAAAGTTAATTTTTAAATAAAAAAATTTGCAGATAGGATTTTTATAAAGAGTGCCCCCACAAAGAGGTATACTTTCTGGCTCCCTGTTTTTTTGCAGGGACAATCCCTTGTTATACTATTATCATTTTCCACAGGAGAGCACCACCAACAATGATACAGATGTGATTATCCACATACTTACATATGCTTGATAGTTGGTTTTTGTACATTGTCAGTAATTGTTCTAATTAGCTATGCAAGATCATTCCACCCCCTTTTTTCAGTCCTAATTTCCCCTCTGGGCTTTTCCTAATTTAAACACCAGACATCCTCTTTTGTACTGTATATGCAATGCAATGCAATGGCAAAAGACAAATACTGTAGTTCTTCAAATTAAATTATGTATAAGTAACAAAGACTATGCCTATAACACTAATAGTAAGAGTTCTATTTAATATAAACAGCAGTAATAGCATAAAGTTCACTGCAAGTTATAATGTTGTATTTCATAGCTATTACCATTCTGTTTTACTCTGAGACAGACCTCGAGCTAAAGCTCTGAATTTAAGAAAAAAAAAACATATCCAGCTCTTGTGCAGTTTGGCTTTCTGATGCATCTTGTGACTACAGAGGACTGCTGCAGCACCCGACTAGCACATGTTAAGGGACAGCAGAAATACAAGCTGCATCCTAAATGCTTCATGAGGGAGCTTCTAGGATGACTATTTTTTATATGTGTAGAAATATGTTTATGTATAAATATGGGGGGTAGAGGAGGTGTCACAACAGTTGTACCTTGCAACCTGAAATAGCCTGACAACAAAATATGCCAATGTTTCCCACTGTCAGTACAACAGGCCTCTCCATGATCCATACTGCCTCCTCTCTGCTCTGTGGTGCTGACCCCCTCTATACAAACTTTTACTTTGGCCCATGATGCCTTTGCCATGCTGCATACTGCCTCCCCCGCTGTGTCGTGCTGCCTTCCCACTACTTCTGCAGCTGCTGTCTCTTCCCTGGCCTGGGGCCAATGACTGATCTCTCAGGCTACCAGAGAAAGACAGAAACCATGCAGTCTAGAGAATAGTCTTGTGGTTCATGTAGTCTACTGGTGAGTGTACATGTGTCAAATTAGTTTTTTTTCCCCTTGCCTAATGTGTTGGCTCATGCATGAAGTCAGAATAGGATTTTGATAACCTACCGGTAAATCCTTTTCTCCTAGTCCGTAGAGGATGCTGAGGATGACATCAAGACCATGGGGTATAGACGGGATCCGCAGGAGACATGGGCACTCTAAAGACTTTTCATTGGGTGTGAACTGGCTCCTCCCTCTATGCCCCTCCTCCAGACCGCAGTTGTAGGAACTGTGCCCAGGTAGACTGACATTTCGAGGAATGGAATTACTTAACTAGTGGTGAGATATCTACCAACTCACACCCTCAACCATGCCGCACACATGGCATTCAACATAACACACGCCAACAGGCATGAACTAATTGCAGCAACATGCTGAAACCAAGATAACACAACTTGTGTAACTGTAATAACTAAACTGCAGGTAAAGTACGCACTGGGACGGGTGCCCATCATCCTCTACGGACTAGAAGAAAAAGATTTACCAGTAGGTTATCAAAATCCTATTTTCTCATACATCCTAGAGGATGCTGGGGGCGACATCAAGACCATGGGGTCTACACCATGGCTCCAGTACGGGCGGGAGAGTGCGGATGACCCTGCAGCACCGATTGACCAAACTTTAGGTCCTCATCGGCCAAGGTGTCAAACTTGTAGAACTTAAGAAATGTGTTTGACCCTGACCAAGTAGCTGATCAGCAAAGTTGTAATGCCGAGACCCCCCGGGCAGCCGCCCAGGATGAGCCCACCTTCCTAGTGGAGTGGGCCTTTACCGACATCGGTAACGGCAATCCAGCCGTAGTATGAGCTTGCTGAATCGTATTCCTAATCCAACGTGCAATAGTCTGCTTGGAACAGGACAGCCAATCTTGTTGTGATCATACAGGACAAACAGAGCCTCTGTTTTCCGTATACGAGCTGTTCTAGGAACATAGATTTTCAAAGCTCTAACCACATCTAGATACTTTGAATCAGTGAATGTGTCAGTAACTACTGGCACCACAATAGGTTGGTTTATGTGAAAAGCAGAAACCACCTTTGGAAGAAAATGTTGGCGAGTTTGCAACTCAGCCCTATCTTCATGTAAAATCAGGTAACGGCTCTTGTGAGACAAGGCTCCCAATTCTGACACCCGCCTTGTGGATGACAATGCCAAAAGCATCACCACTTTCCAAGTGAGAAACTTCAACTCTATCTTTTGTAGAGGCTCAAACCAATCCGATTGAAGGAACTGCAATACCACGTTACGGTCCCATGGTGCCACTGGAGGCACGAATGGACGCTGGTTGTGCAGAACCCCTTTCACGAAGGTCTGAACCTCTGGAAGAGGGGCCAATTGTTTTTGGAAAAACACTGACAAGGCCAAAATCTGGACCTTGATTGATCCCAATCGTAGGCCCGTCTCCACACCATCCTGCAAAAAATGGAGAAAACATCCTAAGTGAAACTCTTCCGTAGGAGCTTTCTTGGATTCACACCAAGACACATATTTTCTCCAAATATGGTGGTAATTTTTTGATGTTACTCCCTTTCTGGCCTGAATAAGGGTGGGGATGACCTTCTTAGGAATACCCTTCCTGGCTAGGATAAGGTGCTCAACAGCCATGCCGTCAAACGTAGCCGTGGTAAGTCTTGGTACACACACGCCCCCTGCTGCAGCAGGTCCTCCCGAGGAGGAAGAGGCCGAGGATCTCCTATGAGTAACTGCTGAAGATCTGGGTACCAAGCCCTTCTTGGCCAGTCTAGGGCAATGAAGATTGCTCAAACCCTTGTCTTTCTTATGATCCTGAGTACTTTTGGGATCAGTGGAACTGGAGGGAAAACATACACTGACGGAAACACCCACTGGGTCACCAGTGCATCCACTGCTACTGCTTGAGGCTCTCTCGACTTGGAACAGTATTTCTGAAGCTTCTTGTTGAGACGAGATGACATCATATCTATTTGAGGAACTCCCCAAAGACTTGTCACCTCTGCGAAGAATTCTTGGTGGAGGCCCCACTCTCCTGGATGGAGATCGTGTCTGCTGAGGAAATTTGCTTCCCAGTTGTCTACTCCCGGAATGAATATTGCCGACAGAGCTTGTAGATATTTTTTCTGCCCAGCGGAGTATTTTTGTCACCTCTGCCATTGCCGTTCTGGTTTTTGTTCCGCCCTGCCTGTTTATGTATGCGACTGCTGTTACATTGTCCGCCTGGATCTGCATGGGACGGTCTTGAAGAAGATGTACCGCTTGTTGAAGGCCATTGTAAATGGCTCTTAGCTCCAGAACGTTTATGTGAAGGCAGGCTTCCTGTTGTGACCAACGTCCCTGGAAGTTTTATCCATGAGAGACTGCTCCCCAGCCTCGGAGACTTGCATTAGTGGTTACTAGGACCCAGTCCTGAATCCCGAACCTGCGTCCCTCTAGCAGGTGAGAGCTGTGCAACCACCACAGGAGCGAAAACCTGGTTTTTGACGACAGGATTATCTTTCTGTGCATGTGTAGGTGTGACCCCGACCACTTGTCCAACAGGTCCCACTGGAATACCCTGGCATGGAACCTGCCAAACTGTATGGCCTCGTAGGCCGCCACCATCTTCCCCAACAACCGAATGCACTGATGGATCGACACACTTGATGGTTTCAATATCTGTTTTACCATTTTCTTGATTTTCAGAGCCTTTTCCAGTGGAAGAAATACTCTCTGAACTTCTGTGTCCAGAATCATCCCGAGGAAAGACAACCTTGTCGTCGGTTCCAACTGTGACTTTGGGTAATTTATGATCCACCCGTGTTGTTGGAGTATTGACAAGGAGAGGGATATATTTTGTAATAACTGCTCCCTGGATCTCGCTTTTATCAGGAGGTCGTCCAGATAAGGGATTATATTGACTCCTTTCTGACGAAGGAGGACCATCATCTCTGCCATCACCTTGGTGAATACCCTCGGCGCCGTGGAGAGACCGAAAGATAACGTCTGGAATTGGTAATGGCAATCCTGAATCGCGAATCTCAGATAGGCCTGGTGAGGAGGATAAATGGGAACATGCAGGTAAGCATCGTTTATGTCCACCGACACTAAGTAGTCCCCCTCCTCCAGACTGGCAATCACCACCCGAAGTGATTCCATCTTGAACTTGAACCTTTTCAGGAAGAAATTCAGATCTTTTAGATTTAGGATCGGTCTGACCGAGCCGTACGACTTCGGAACAACAAATAGGCTTGAATAAAAACCCTGCCCTTGTTGTGACAATGGTACCAGGACTATAACCTGGTCTTGACATAATTTTTGGATTGCCGCTGTTACTGCTTCTCTCTCTGGCGGAGAAGCTGGCGAGGTCGATTTGAAAAATCGGCATGGGGGAACGTCTTGAAACTACTTTGTATCCCTGGGATACTATTTGCAACACCCAGGGATCCAGGCCAGACAGAATCCAATCCTGGCTGAAGAGTTTGAGATGTGCCCCACCCGAGCGGCCTCCCGCAAGGGAGTTCCAGCATCATGCTGGGGATTTGGCAGAATTAGGGGTAGACTTCTGCTCTTGGGAACCTGGAGCCGGTGTGGGCTTCTTTCCCCTTCCCCTACCTGCAAAGAAGGGGGAACCTCTCGCCTTTTTGTATTTATTGGGCCGAAAGGACTGCATTTGCGGGTGATAGGTCTTTTTTGCCGGTGCAGAGGGCAAAAATGTTGACTTAACTGCGGTAGCCGCCGAGACTAACGCATCCAGGCCATCGCCAAATAAGGCCTCACCTTTATATGGGAGAGCCTCCATGTTTTTTTTGGAATCTGCATCCGCGTTCCACTGGCGAATCCATAACACCCGATACTGCCATGGTAGCGACTTGTGAACTTAAGATTCCAATATCCTTCATTGCTTCCAGCATGTAGGCGGCAGCGTCCTTGATATTCCCTAACTTAAGGAGTATCTCATCTTTATCAATCGTGTCAATTTCTGATGACATGCTTTCTGTCCATTTTTCAATAGCGTGTATAGGATGCAGTCAACCTGGGCCTGCACTACATTCTACAGCACCTAGACATTCCCGGTACCTATGCGAGGGTCCTGTTTGTCGATTTCAGCTCGGCCTTCAATGCAATTGTCCCCAGCATCCTCCACCCCAAATTACTTCGCCTAGGGGTCCCAGAAGCTACCTGTTCCTGGATAGTAGACTTCCTGACAGATAGGACACAGGTGGTGAAAGCGGGGGAATTCACCTCTCAAGCGCGGTCCATTAGTACAGGGGCCCCTCAGGGCTGTGTCCTCTCACCCCTGCTCTTCTCCCTGTACACAAATCACAACCACAAGAGAGGTGTTATTCACACCCCAACTCCCGGCGCAATTGAACCAATTGTACTTATTTAACTTCAGCTGCACACATTAAAAGGATTAGCTAAATCCTCAAACAATTTTATAAGAGAAGAAGGAAGAAACAATGGTGCGCTTGAATTAAAATATATACTGTTTATAAATATTTATAATATTAGTAGTAGGTGTCCGCTTCCACTCACCGCCGAAATCAATAACAAAGAGTCTGCCTTGATTTATATACAATTCTTTTACTCAAATTAATTAACACACATACATAAATAACTAAAAATCTGTATATTCCACACACTATGATAGAAGACAAATAGTATCCGCTGGCACTGAAAGAGATTGGCAGCAACAGTGTAATTATATTCTTAATGGCAACAATGTGTTTATGTGACACTAAACAAACTTATCCAATCTGTTACATCCAATTGTGTCACATCAATATGTATCAGTACTGTAACAACTGCCAATAAATTATATCACAAGTCTCTCAAATCCTCCTGCTACTGGCGTCCCAGTGCAGAGGATTGCTGCTGTATTCTTACCCGAACCTGCGGGAATATCCAGTGTTAGGATGCACGCACCCGGAGGGATACAGGTTCTGTACAGCTTCAAACCGTAGCGCTTACCGCCGGTGAATAGTTGTTAATTTCAGTCCTGGCGGGCAGGTAGATTGGTATGGATCCAAAATGCTGTTTGCAGTGTGACCGCTAGAAATAGCACACTCTCAGGTCCTGGCAAGCGGACAACGGGAGCTCCGGTCAGCGTCTCAGATAGAACCACCGCTTGCAGTATGACCGCTGGAGATAGCACACTCTCAAGTCCTGGCAAGCGGACAGCGGATTCTCCGGTCAGCGTCTCAGATAGAACCACCGCTTGTAGTGTGACCGCTGGAGATAGCACACTCTCAGGTGCTGGCAGGCTGACAATGGGAGCTCCGGTCAGCGGCTCAGCACGTATGGATACTTCCGTCAGTGTGTGGTCAGACAGACAGGGAGATGACATTAACGCGTTTCGTCCCGTCACAGCTCGGGACTTCCTCAAGACTATAGGGCTCATTCTGTCTTAGCCCTTATTTAACTCCCATACGGACCGCCTTTAATTACAATTACTTGCACCTGTGTGCTGAGAAATAGTCCTTCAAAGTGCATGTGTGATAGCAGCAATAAACAAAAATAAATAGTAAAACCATAAGCAGACTCTCCGCTATTATTAAAAAGCAAATAACTGTACAATAATATAACCAACCATTCTAATTTACACATTCTAATAGTAACCATAGAACCTTCCATGGCTACCATACTTTATTAAATTATATATAAAACCAAAAACCAAAAGGTAATTCATAAAATTACTAATAACGATGGTACTATCATTATCTATATTACCATTATTCCAGTATCATCATTTTAAGAGTTTATTTGTTAAAATACAAATTATATAAATGAATAAACAAAAATTACTAAAAATATTATTTAATAGTGAAAACTATATATACAAAACTAATCCAGACAGGTGTAATCAATAGCCTCATTTAACCCCTTAGGGCTCAGGGTGTCTAATTTGAATATCCATGCGGATTCTCCAATGCAAAGCTGTCGGTACCTATTCCCTCCCCTCCTAGTATTACAATATTGTTCCACCACTGTCAGAGACAATCCCTTAGGGTCCCCATTATGACATTTAGTAAAATGTCTTGAAAGATTATGTTTAATAGATCTATTTATAATGTTACGTCTATGTTCTCTAAAACGACTTTTTATTGTTCTTATGGTCCTGCCGACATATTGCAGTCGGCAGGGGCACTGCAAAACATATACAGAATAGATAGATTCACAATTGAGATATTGTTTAATCGGAAAGGACACCCCACTACTATTAGAAGTGATACTAACTGACCCGTTTTTCATATACCCACATGTAAGACAAATAGATTTATTGCACCTATAACTACCACATGGTCTATTTGGAAGCCAAGATTTGACTTGATCTTCATTAGGTGATTTTATTCTCCTCAGGTCAGTGCCAGCGGATACTATTTGTCTTCTATCATAGTGTGTGGAATATACAGATTTTTAGTTATTTATGTATGTGTGTTAATTAATTTGAGTAAAAGAATTGTATATAAATCAAGGCAGACTCTTTGTTATTGATTTCGGCGGTGAGTGGAAGCGGACACCTACTACTAATATTATAAATAATTATAAACAGTATATATTTTAATTCAAGCGCACCATTGTTTCTTCCTTCTTCCCTGTACATAAATGACTGTACCTCAGAGGTGCAATCAGTAAAGATAATCAAATTCGCTGATGACACCACCGTCATCGGCCTCATCAAGGACGGGGACGAATCGGCCTATAGACGGGAAGTAGACCAGTTGGCCCAGTGGTGCATCACAACAACCTTGAGCTCAACCCCCTCAAAACTGTCGAGATGATAGTGGACTTCAGGAAGAAGTCATCTAGTGCACCTCCGCTAATGAATGCTGACAGTGTGGTATCGCTAGTGGACTCCTTCAAGTTTCTAGGGACCACAATCTCCCGGGACATTAAATGGGGGTCCAACGCTGATGCCACTATTGGGAAAGTGCAGCAGAGGTTGTTCTTCCTCAGGCAACTAAGGAAGTTCAACATCCCACAGAAGCTTCTGCTACTCTTCTACTCCGCAATTGTGGAGTCGGTACTGTGCTCCTCGATACTCGTATGGTACAGCTCCGCCAGCGCGAGGGACAGATGCAGGCTCCAAAAGGTGGTCAGAACCGCAGAGAAGATCATCAGGGCCAACCTTCCCACAGTCCAGGATCTGTACCTTTCCAGAGCTAAAAAGCGGGCAATGAAGATAGTAAAAGACCAGCTACACCCTGGCCACAGCATGTTTAGCTTGCTTCCTTCAGGCAGGCATTACAGGGCCGTCCTCACCAGGTCCACCAGAAGCCTCAAAAGTTTCTTTCCCCAAGCGGTCCGACTGCTGAACTCCTGAACATTGACTGACTAGACGTACATGTAACTAACTTGTGTCCCAACCGTATACCTATATGTGTGACTTTTCTCCCCCCCCCCCCACCTGCTTCTCTGTTACCTACTTGGCTGTTGTATAGCAAACCGAAGACAATTTCCTAGTATACGCAAGTATACCTGGCCAATAAAGCTGATTCTGATTCCATGCGCAGGCAATAGTGGGCCTGAGCAGTGTACCATTGGTAACATAAATGGATTTCAATGTCGTTTCCATTTTGCGGTCTGACGGCTCTTTAAGAGAAGCCATGCCAGGAGCAGGGAAAATTACCTTCTTTGTCAACCTGGAAAGTGCACTGTCTAACACAGGGGGTGACTCCCATTTTTTCCTGTCTTCAACCGGGAAAGGATAAGCTACTGTATGTGAATCCTTTTGGGAATACGATTTTTTTTAATCAGGATTCACCCACATCCCTTCAAACAGAGCACTTAGTTTGTGTGAAGTAGGGAACGTGACTTTAGATTTATTTTCCTTAAATAAATATGCTTTCTCCTGAGGTACAGGAGTGCTTTCTGTAACCTCCAACACGTCCCTTATAGCAACAATCATATATTGTATACTTTTTGCCAATTTATGATCTATCTCTCTGGATTCACTATTGTCGACACAGGAATCAGAATCCGTGTCTGTATCAGTGTTTACAACATTTGAAAATGGTCTCTTATGTGACCCGGAGGGGCCGCCCGCATAAGAAATAACAGCATCCTGAAAAATCACCTCTTCCACAGATTTTCTCCAGCATGCAGCCTTAGATTCAGACTTATCTAATCTACGGTTAATCAGATGCATACTGTCACGTAGCTCTTTCACCCATGCAGGCTCTTGGTGTGCCGGTAGCGACACCACATTACAACTCTGTGTCCCTAAAATGGCTTCCTCCGGGGAGGAACTCCCTGCCTCAGACATGCCTCACACGTGTACACCACACTCACAGATACACTGGGACTTATTTTGGGGACAGACCCACAGTAAAATCTGTCAGAGGGACACATGATAGGAGCAGCCAGTTCACAAACCCAGTGCCAGTATTGCCTGTGAACACAGTATGTCCACAGCCCAAAAGCGCTTTTAAATAGTAATATACACTATCAAATGCACCACAATCGCTTTGTGCCCCCCCCCTTATAGCACCATGTACGTGTCAGAAGTGGAGGAGAGGACCAGCGTGTTCTCTGCAGCCTGAGGAGAGAGAGAAATTGTTGCTGAGTAGTGTGCTAGCTGCCTGAGGAAGAAGCTCCGCCCCTCAGTATCCATGACAATATTTATACTGGCGGGGGTAGGGCTGTGCCAGCGGCATCTTATGCCCCCTTTTAGCCAGTTTGAGGTATTTTTCTTGCTGCCCAGGGTGCCCCCCCACACCCTTCACCCTGCAGTGCCTGTCTTCTGACTTCTGGCTCTGTGAGGGGGTGACGGTGTGCTGTGGGAGTGAGCATCTAGACTCGGCTAGCGTTCAGTTCCCT
This sequence comes from Pseudophryne corroboree, assembly GCF_028390025.1. Taxonomy (NCBI): domain Eukaryota; kingdom Metazoa; phylum Chordata; class Amphibia; order Anura; family Myobatrachidae; genus Pseudophryne; species Pseudophryne corroboree. The sequence goes on along the minus strand of NC_086444.1, from coordinate 582,318,347 downwards.
TCAGGAGCTAATGGTGTCCTGTCATCCAGAAACAGAACCATGAAACTTTGAGGAAGTTGGTTCTGCTTCTGCCCCCTCAGTCCCACGAAGCAGGGAGTCTGATGCCAGCAGATCTCCCTGAAAATAAAAACCTAACATAAGTCTTTTCAGAGAAACTCAGTAGAGCTCCTCAGAGTGCATCCAGTTGACCTGGGCACATTTCTAAAACTGAGGTCTGGAGGAAGGGCATAGAGGGAGGAGCCAGTTCACACCCTATGAAAAGTCTTTAGAGTGCCCATGTCTCCTGCGGATCCCGTCTATACCCCATGGTCTTGATGTTGTCCCCAGCATCCTCTAGGACGTATGAGAAACTGAAGTTTTCTAAAGTCAACCAGACTACAATACATGCTTGACATTGATGGTAGTTGGTCTTGAACTGTAGCTGTAGAATTGCATGTTGTTCCTTTATGGCCTTAACTGTTTGTCCTGTGCTTTCCTCTGTAGGATCTTCAGCCAATGGGCTTGATTCAGAGGTGGATGCAATGCAGTTGAGTGATTATTTGCTTCTGCACATTCGGTAAAAGTCCTGAAAACTCCTACAGCACACGCGTTCCCCTGATTGTTTGCAGAGATCATTGTTGTATAGGAAGTTACTGGTTTTGTAACTGTTCGCGCAAAAAAGGCCATCACATATACACGTAGTGGGAGTGCCACAGGTCAGTGTATGTGACTGTGTTTCCACAAAAGGAGACACTGCACCTGCCATAGGCTGGTGCAAGTGTCGATAGCATATACAATGATGCTCCAACGGTGGAGTGTTCAGAACCTTGGGTTGCATTGTGGGGTTTATATTTACTGTGTATAACTGGTTCCATTGCCCCTACTGTGACCATATTGCACATTTAAGCTGCGCATGCACTGTTGCAAACTTGCTTTCTAAGTACATTGTATATTGAGATGTCTTTATTAGGTGACTCTCTTTTGCCTTATATACATGAGTGATTTACTTTAGCATGGGAGCGGTGGCTTCTCCAACTGCAGAATTCTGACAGCTTGCGTTCCTTCTACGGCTCTTTAACTTCCAGTCCGGGAGTGCTTGCGTTCCACAGACCGTAAACCGTAAGTTCCGTTCAGAGAGTCCGTGTAAGAGGGATTGCTATGTAGTTATTTGTTATAGTAGTCACATAGAAATTTGGTTATATACTGTTGTGATGTTTTCTGTGTTAATTGGCCAGCACTGATGATGTCATGATTTCAGGTTGTGGTGCCCTATCACTAATTGACCAGTGGTTTATATGGACCCAGTTAGACATAACCAGCCTTGCTGCTGGACTGCTGGGAGACCTGGGCCAAAATTTACTAAGAATTCGAGTTTGTCCGATTTGTGTGTTTTTTTTCTAAGTCCCAATCTGGGAATTCACTAAGCACCAATCTCGGCAGTGTTTGGACTATTCGTAATGGTTTGATTAGCAAAGTTAAAAAATATGAATGAATAGACCATCGGTCAAACACGGCTGTTATTTCATACAATACGGGCATTCACTATTCATTCGTATTTGGGTGTTAGTCTCTTAGTGCTCAACTGCGGGTGTATTTTTTTTGCGATTCGTTAAAAATAGCAGCAAAAAAATAGACCTGCTTTTTCCAGGCAGGTTTGGATAATCATGCATGGATCAGTGAGATCTGTGCATGTTTATCTATGGGAAAGGCTCTGTTTACTGTAAAAACGTGAAAAAAAATTGCGTGGGGTCCCCCCTCCTAAGCGAAACCAGCCTCGGGTTCTTTGAGCTGGTCCTGGTTGAAAAAATATGGGGAAATAATTGACAAGGGTTCCCCCATATTTGATCAACCAGCACCGGGCTCTGCGCCTGGTCCTGGTGCAAAAAATACGGGGGACAAAAAGCGTAGGAGTCCCCAGTATTTTTTGAACCAGCACCGGGCTCCACTAGTCAGAGAGATAATGCCACAGCCGGGGGACACTTTTATATAGGTCCCTGTGGCCCTGGCATTAAATCACTAACTAGTCACCCCTGGCCGGGGTACCCTGGAGGAGTGGGAACCCTTTAAATCAAGGGGTACCCCCCTCCAGCCACCCAAGGGCCAGGGGTGAAGCCCGAGGCTGTCCCCCCCATCCATGGGCTGCGGATGGGGGGCTGATAGCCAAGTGTAAGATAAAAGAATATTGTTTTTTGCACAAGAACTACAAGTCCCTGCAAGCCTCCCCCGCAAGCTGGTACTTGGAGAACCACAAGTACCAGCATGCGGGGGTTAAACGGGCCCGCTGGTACCTATAGTTCTTCTGCAAAAAAAAATACCCAAATAAAAACAGGACACACACACTTTGAAAGTACAACTTTATTACATACATTCCGACACACACATACTAACCTATGTTCAGATGCCGACTCGGCCCACGTCTCGACGTCGATTCCAGGGTACCTGAAAATAAAATTATACTCACCTAAATCCAGTGTGTCTTGTCCTTTTTTAATAATCCACGTACTTGGCAAAAAAAACTAACTGCATACCCGATCCACGCACTGAAAGGGGTCCCATGTTTACACATGGGACCCCTTTCCCCGTCTGCCGGGACCCCCCTGACTCCTGTCAAAGAGGGTCCCTTCAGCCAATCAGGGAGCGCCACGTCGTGGCACCCTCCTGATTGGCTGTGACCTCCTGTAGTGTCAGTGAGGCTGTGCAGTGAAGGTACAATGTAGCGCATAGGCGCACCATTGTATCCAATGATGGGAACTTTGCGGTCAGCAGTGAGGTTACTTTCTGTCAACCGCTGACCGCAAAGTTCCCACCATTGGTTACAATGGAGCGCATAGGCGCTACATTGTATCTCTGCCGTGTGCTGCCTCACAGACACTACAGGAGCACACAGCCAATCAGGAGGGTGCCACGACGTGGCGCTCCCTGATTGGCAGAAGGGACCCTCTTTGACAGTAGTCAGGGGGGGTCCTGGCAGTCGGGGAAAGGGGTCCCATGTAAAAACATGGGACCCCATTCAGTGCGTGTCGGGTTTCCGTTTTTTTTATTTTGCAAAGTACGTGGATTATACAAAGGAAAGAAGATACCCTGGATTATGTGAGTATAATTTTTTTACAGGTACCCCTAGGATTCTACATGGAGAAGAGGACCGAGCCTCGTGTGAACATAGGTAAGTATGTATGTATGTAGGTGTGCATGTATGTAATAAACTTATACTATCATGGTGTGTGTTCTGTTTTTTGTTGGGAATTTTTTTAGTAGTAGTACTACAGGTACCAGCGGGCCCGGTTTTCCACCGCATGCTGGTACTTGTGGTTCTCCAAGTACCAGCTTGCGGGGGTGGCTTGCTGGGATTTGTAGTACTGCTTCTAAAAACAATATTCTATTTTTTTACACAAGGCTATCAGCCCCCCATCCGCCGCCCTTGGATGCGGGGGACAGCCTCAGGCTTCACACCTGGCCCCTGGGTGGCTGGAGGGGGGGACCCCTTGATTTAAGGGTTTCCCACTCCTCCAGGGTACCCCGACCAGGGGTGACTAGTTGGGTATGTAATGCCAGGGCCGCAGGGACCAGTATAAAAGTGTCCCCTGGCTGTGGCATTATGTACCTGGCTAGTGGAGCCCGGTGCTGGTTTCAAAAATACGGGGGACCCCTGCGCTTTTTGTCCCCCGTATTTTTGGAACCAGGACCAGGCGCAGAGCCCGGTGCTGGTTGTTGAAATATGGGGGAACCCCTGACATTTTTTCCCCATATTTTTTCAACCAGGACCGGCTCAAAGAGCCATAGGCTGGTTTTGCTTAGGAGGGGGGACCCCACGCATTTTTTTCCCGAATTTAAACTATTTTTATTTTTTTAGAGATGCACAATGAAACCCTGCACGGATCTCACAGATCCGGCCGATTTTCATTGCTGTAATGTCGGCAGTGTTTTACTGTTCACTCCCGTAAAACACTGCCAAAAAATACGAATAACATCGACATCGGAAAATACGGAAATGTAAAATACGGCAGCTTAGTAAATGAGGCGTAATAAATTCAAAAAGTTGCACAATAACACATTCGATGTCATTCGTGATGAATCTCCCTCCAAATCGGCACAAATACGAATTTTAGTAAATATACCCCCTGATTTCTGTTTGTTCCAAGATTAAATTGAGTGCCTCCTGATGAAGGTCCTGTTTGGACCAAAAACATTTGAGAGTGAAAATACATGTATAAGCTGAGTATGTTTTAAGAAATGTGAAATTTTCCTTATTTGAAAAGTCTGGAGAGTACCCCCTCTTGGGGGTATATTTACTAAGGTCCTGATTTAATTCGAGTTTGTATTTTTCTTCTAAGTGTGATCACGGGAATTTACTAAACACAAATCTTGGCAGTGTTGGGGCTATTCGTATTTTTTTCCCAGCTGAGTTCACAAATATGAATTAATACACCATCGGTCAAATGTGGCTGTTTATGTATAGAACACGGTAATTTTCCAAGCTTTTGTATTTGTAATAATGTCCGTGAAAGGGCAATTGCGACTGTGAAAAATTGTGAATAGTAAAAAAAGCGGGAAAAAATAGACCTGCTTTTGACTGGTGTGTTTACATGTGTTTCCATTTTACCATTAATCTCACCTGAATTTTGGAGCCTTTAAAAGGGACCTAAGCAAATTATTCACATCCCTCACTCTGAAATGGCTGCTGGGCTGTGTAGCAGTGAAGTATTGTGTGCTGTGGGATTCCTGAGACTGCTCCATCAGTCTGGAAGAAACCAGGGGCATGAAACTGAACATGTTCAGCAGGTTGTACAGGTGCCATGGAGGCTGCGCAGGCCTCATTTTTTTAGGGGGCGTTTAAACTTAAACACATTGGCCGATGACCAGGTCAAATAGATGTTCCGGCTAAATAGAAAAAACATTTTCCGTCTGTATGACCTTGTCAAACTGGACCTAGACCCTGAGACAGCATGCTCTTGCTCTGTCTCAGGCCTGCACAAACTCCTGGCTGTGTTGCACTTTCTGGCTACTGGCAGCTTTCAGGCTGTGTGTGGCGATGTCATTGGAATCTCACAGCCCACTTTTTCAAAATACTTAAATCAGGTGATGTATACCATACATACTCATCTATGTCAAAGTAGTTTATACGTAATGTTACATTACACAGTGTTGTTGTTAGTTGTACTAATCTCACTCACCTAATTTGTTCAAATGTACACATACAGTAGGTGTTGGATGCTTGCAACCCCACATAGAAGCCTCTATCTGCTTCCCTACCCAGGCTTCTCAGTGGCATGCAGTCAGGGTAGCTTTCTATAGTCTTGCTGGCATGCCCAATGTGCTAGGTGCCATAGATTGCAAACACGTTGAGCTGAGACCACCTAGGGGCAGGCAGTATATTTATACTAATCGACATCTGGACCACTCTACTAATGTCCAGGTGGTTTGTGATGCAAAACTAAAAATAATGAGTGTTGTTGCTGGTTACCCTGGTGGCTGCCATGACTCCTTCATCCTCAGTCAATCATCCCTCTTTGATAAATTTGAGGCCAGACAAATGCCCAATGGATGGCTGCTGGGTATGTAACTAGATATGTGTATAAATGTATATATTTTAAAAATGCCCACTATGTCAGCAATGTGTTGCTGAATACCTACTTTACAGTCTTTCAGGTGATGGGGGATATGGCTGTTTCTCTTGAGGTATTTTTGGTGCTGTTTGTGTTGTTCATCCATTACTCTCTGGAATGTGCTCATCATTTGTGTGTTGTCGGCACGCATTAATTCCATTGTGTTGGCGATTCGAGTTGCTTGCACATTTAGCCGACTACTAAATGGGAAGATGATGTGGCTGACTAGCTAGAAATTGTATCTGACTACACAGACAATCCAGGGTATTTGCCTGCTGGGTTGACCAAGTATTCAAAAAAACCTGATCCTGTGTTGTCACAGGTGGTGTTGTAGGTATTGTTTGGTTGATTGGCTGGAGATGTAACACAAAGCTTTCCTTCATTTGTGTGTTAATCTGGGGCTCCTGGGGAATGTTGTCGTCATCTGCATGGGCTGTAATGGGACAACATTTTAGTTTATACAGACATGTTTTGTTTTAATATGTTTGTGTGTTTTTGCCAACAACATCAATGGTGTTGTTGCCAACAACATCAATACTCCAGTTACATTAAGGCCATGCCTGTTGACTATATTAGATGTGTTGGTTTAGAATGTAATAGTAATCCGAATACGTTTCACAAATACATAACATACTGTGCAAACACTGTGTATGGCTTGTTTAAACATGTGTAAAACTAGGATTGGTTACACAAAATTTATGATGGATATGAAGGATCTCCACACTACATCTAAATACATCACCAACCCCCATTTTTTGATGATGTAATCCTTGTGAAGCTTGCACTTCTGCTTTTGTTGCAGCATCTTCATCTTAATATGCTACTCTATGGCTGAAGTGTGCACACATATATTTAGTGTTGAGCTGTAACTCCATAACTTTTATGAGGCCTTTTGGGATTCAGCCATCCGTAGGTTTTTGTAGGTTATTGCAGGTTATTGTGTGGTCTCCAACCAGAATACATTTTTAAAAAGTGCCCTGTGTAAGTATGTGTCCTAATGTTTGTTTTTTTTCTACTGACCAGGCAGCTGAGGGGATTGTGGTTCCCATGTTGGTGGACTCTCCAATAGTTGGAATGGTGGCCTTGAGGACACCTTTGATATGTGTCATTGAGGTGGTGACTCGTGTTGTCTGGTGTGTTCATCCGGCCTGTGTCTCTTGTGGGCCATATGTCTTTGCCTGGCAGAATCCTCTGGACGCCTCCTTCTGGGAATGAGCTGTTGTGTGGATGGTCCTAGACACAAAATAAAAATTAATGTTGTGCCAAATCATTTGCACTCATATGTCCATAAGTTGTAACTTTACCTGCTTCACCATCATCATCATCATCTTGTGCCTGAGTGGTGGCACGCAGCCCTGTTTTTTCTTTTTGGAGACTGTGAAGATATGACAAGTGTGTTATTTTATAATAATGTGTAATCTAAATTTGAACATCATTATCGATGGTTTATTTCTTCAGTAAATACACATTTTAGAAAATAAAAATGCATCATCATTTGTTAAAGTGTATATCGTGTGTACTTTGTCCAGGAACCAAACCAAAAGCAAAATCCACATAATTGGGCCATGTGCTTAGCTCACGTTTCCAACAAGCCTAATGTTTAAGCACTAATAGTATCACACAAAAAACACATACATTAACACACAACACTACAAATACCAATTATGTTTATAAAGAATGTGGAGTGTAAAATAATTAATCTAGGTGGAAACAAAACAGTATGATGTGTTCAAGTCCACAAACACTATTACACCATCCCCAAAAAACAAACGAAAAGATAATTTATAAACAAATATTAGCATTAAATGGCGAACACATTGTCCTCAAACCAAAAAAACAAAAAAAGAGTACTTTTGTTACATGGCAAACAAAATGAACATCACCACCAAATAATGAAAAACATCTGAAAAACACCAAAAACACACTCAATCCCCCCCAAACAGCTAATTTTTAATTCAATACATACATTTGCAGACAAATTTACAATGCAAAGTGTAAGTGGCTCTGCCTCATGAGCCACACAAAAAAGTGTACAGTATGAAAACATAGCCAATCAACATAAACAAGCAAATGCAGTAATGTGATTATGAGTTTCAACACACAAATTAAATATGCACACTCCAATCTGTGTGAAAACCCCCCCACAAATACTAAACAGAAATGCATAAAGTTATTTACACAAACAAATACAGTAAACAGAAGATGTTATGTTTATAAACAGTTACAAATGCACTTAGAAATGCCAGAATATATTTAAAAAAATAACCTCACCATCCTGTCTGGCCAGATCTGAATCCCGAACATAAGTAGCCCCGACAACTTCAGGAGGAATTAGGCTCCTCACAGGCTCCTCGTCCTCCAGACATTTGTCGATAAAGGGATGTCCCCCAAATGTCTATCGAGCAGACTTCGCCTCCTTAGCCATTTTTGCCTTCACACGCCGCTTTATATCATAAAAACTACTTTGCCCCACAAGACACTCTTCTTGCATGATGTGACCTTTGCTGACTCATGCCCAAACAGCTGTCGATGATATTTCATCAGCTCACGCACCAAAGCCACATTCTCTGCATAACTAAATTTCACATTGCGGCCAGTCTTAGTAGTTGTGCGTGGCTGCGGAGCTGCATCAATGTCACTAAAGGCTGCAGCAGCAACCTCACCCACCTCCTCCACCTCAATAACCTTCTCCCTATCACTAATCTCCACCACCTCACTCTCACTCACTTCCTCCATCTCACTGACCTCCTCCACCTCACCCACCTCTGAGTCTGACCTACTAAAGACATACAACAATTAACACTGAGAAAAAAACACAAATAACACACTCCAGAACTACCACTACACACCACACAACAACCACACACACGCACAAACACTGACAAGAGACTAAAATAAAAAATGACAAGGACAAAAAATAAGACAAACTCCAAACAAACTACACAACAAGAATGACAAGACTACTTTCAAACACAATACAGCACTCAGAACTCGCAAAACCTCACCAAATCCACAAACCAACTCACCAACTCCAGAAAACAACCACTCCACTAACTAAACCCACAAGGTTCGGACGGTTTGGGGCGTATTTATATGGTGCCGCACAGACAATCCTACATCTGAAACACCAACCAATCACGTTCGAGTGACAAAAACGAAAGTACAAGTGGAAATGCGGCCACAACATACTAAAACACTGCCGCAAATGAAAACTATGAATCTGGGGGTAAAAAAACATCTTCGACCGGAAAACAGTAATCCGTCCGCAAATTGAGGATACAAAATCCGAATAACATCGACATCGAAAAATACAAAAAACTAAAGCTCAACAGCTTAGTAAATACTCAAAAATTATTTCAAAAAGTTGCAGAAAAATACGACCGATAAAATTCAAGATCAAACTCCCACCAATTCGCCAGAAACACGAATCTTAGTAAATAAACCCCTTGGGTTGTTTATATATATATATATATATATATATATATATATATATATGGACAGATAATCTCTACAGAAGAGTGCCGGGATTATCTGTCCATATATCTGGACAGGAACTGCAGTCAGCAATTCCTGTCTTTGCCAAGGCACCAACTACCTTTATTTACCTCAGGACTGTCGCTTTCATTAGGATCCCTTACAGGAATCAGCTCTTTTAAAATCACTTGGTGTTGGTGACATGGTATTTATGCTCTAATCAAGGACTGCGATTTATCACATACAGCATATACTGAGGGTCAATATGGATCACAATACAGCTATGGAGACTGCCCTGGACCTGATGCAAAAGGATGCCAGCGAACGTCTCAGTTTCTCTGACATTGAGGCTAATGCCATACTCATAGAGAGACACCTGGATGATGACCCCATCAAAAACACCTGCGATGAGCTGTACAAGAAATGGCTGCGGATGAAACAAAGGGAGGTGGATTTTCTCTACCATGGAATTTCCTTATCCGATTACTATCGGAGTAATCTTATCCTACGTGGATTTAGGATCCGAAATTCACCAACCATAGGCCGATTCAATACAGCCTTTTGTCGTCGTTGGGTTGCTATTTTAAATAAGTGCTCCATGGACCTCCTGCTGCTCGTTGTGGAAGAGTCTACAAGGGAGCTCAATTTGGTCAGAGAGCAACTGATACAGTTTGAAGGTGAACATAAACCTACACTGCAATTAGATACCCAGACAGACTGGGTGACCAAATTGGGTATGCAAATTGAGCAGTATAGTCAAGATTTGGTGCGCTTCAAAAAAGATAAACTAGCCACGGTACAGAGAGACTATCAGCAAAGACAAGTTTACCCCTGGCTAGGAGGTACAAGATCATCCCAGGAGTATAAGCAACCCAATTGGCGATCGTCCTCACGTAGACGGAGAGAACAACAGACGGTGGCAGGCTCCTCAGCCAGTGACTCTGAGGGACAGTCTGGCACCACATCACAGTCGGAAGGGCCTCTCCCTTTAGGCCATGGAACACAGACAATAGGCACCCGCTCCAATCGTACCCCCCAGCCAGGAAAAGGGCGAGGACGCGGAGGGCCAAACAAAATCAGAGGATCATCCGGGCAAAAGCCTCCACGAGCATGAAAGAACTGGTGTTTAACTTGTCCTCGGTTCCTCTAACAGAACAGGAATACAGTTTACTGGCCAAGGGACTTTCATTTGTCCCCACCGTTCAACCAGATCCACTGGAGAATAAGGTGGAGGTATTTCGTCTGGGTAGATCCTTGAGGCGGCAGGAGTACTTTAACACGCAATCTTCAGTAAACATGGAGTCAAATATTCCTATACAGTTGAGAAATATAGCCCCTCGATCAAACTTTGATCCCCCCAGCCTCAATCCGTCCATCAGAACATTCCTACGTATGTTGGAGACAGAGGACATGAGTCACACATCAGACCAAGTACATCATAATCTTTCCAGGTCAGAAGTGGCCACACTGAGAGAATTGTCCCTTAGAACCGACATAGTCGTCCGGAAGGCCGACAAGGGCGGTTCCATCGTGATCCAGAACCTTGTCGATTATGTAAAGGAATGCGAGCGGCAGCTCAGTAACACTGAAGTATACAAGAGACTTACGATGGACCCAACCAAGGAGTATAAAAAGGAACTTGATGCCACTTTGATCTTGGCCAGGGATCAGGGCACAATTTCAGCAGAAACGGTTAAGGCTCTCACCATTGACCACCCCAAAGCCCCGCTATTTTATACAGTACCCAAGGTCCACAAAACCATGGTGGACCCCCCTGGCAGACCTATTGTGTCTGCCAGAGGTTCATTGTATCATCCTGTATCTGTATATTTGGATGCCTATTTAAATCCCTGTATCCAATCCCTCCCTTCGTATTTGAAGGATACCACGTCCCTACTTTTACAGCTCCAGGCCCTGGGCGAATTACCTGAGGGCATATTGCTATGTAGCTCGGATGTGACGAGCTTATATACATGCATTCCCCATGAGTTGGGCATGGAAGCAGTGAGAGCACTTATTCAAGATAATGATGCTTACCAGGGTCCTGTTGTTTCATTTTTTCTGTCTCTTCTGGATAAGGTGCTTAGATGTAACTATTTTGTATTTAATGGTAAATTTATGTTACAGCTAGCGGGGTGTGCGATGGGGTCAACAGTGGCCCCATCGTACGCCAATGCATTTATGCATCAGGTTGAATCCAAAATGTTGTACTTAGCTCCACAGGTTATGTCTAATGTTATTTATTTTAGGAGATACATAGATGATTTGATCATCCTGTGGCAGGGTTCCAGGGAGGATCTAGTTAAACTATGGGAAGATCACAATGCGATGCAGCATCCAGTACAATTCACATTTAATATTGATGACACTACCATCAATTTTTTGGATGTGGCGATCACGATTAAGCATGGTACACTGTCGACGTCAGTATTTACGAAAAAGACCGACAGAAACACGCTCTTAGATCACCTGAGTTTTCACCCCAGCTCTACCCGCAGAGGGTTACCCTACTCGCAATTCTTGCGAGTTCGCCGGATAACCTCTGACCCAGTAGAAACAGTAGCAGCCATGGATAGGATGTTCGACAGGTTTGCCGAACGGGGATACCCACTAGGAGAACTAGAGAAGGCGAAATCCAGGGCCTTAAAAGTCCCACGGGAGCAAACTTTGAATCCCACAACTAGTCCCAATAGGGGTGATAGTCCACGGTTGCCTTGGGTCAATAGATACACTACAGCTACTAAACATCGGGTAAGAAAGGCCAAATCTCTTTGGCCCATTATCCAAACGGATGGAGCATTATCATCACTGTCCCAGACGGCTTTACTCCCCAGCTACACCAGGGGCCGTAACATTGGGGAACACCTAGTGAAACTGGATGTTACCCAGCTAACCAGTAAACAGGATGCTCATTTTTTAAGAACTAAACCAGGTTGCTTCAGGTGTCTTGGTTGTGCCACATGTAACACCTTGATGACAGGCAACACGTTTAACCATCCACATACAGGGAAGAAAATAGCTATTAAACACCGCCTTACGTGCACGTCCTCGCATGTTGTGTATCTCTTGACCTGTCCGTGTGGTCTTGCATATGTTGGCAAGACCATACGCCAATTTCGAGAACGTATGGCTCTCCATAGGAGTGCCATCAAAAAAGCTTTTGAAAAGGGACTTAGTGATCAACCTTTTGCCAGACACTGTTTGATGTCCAAACATGGGGTTGCTAGCATTAGGGCAATATTGATTGATCAGGTACCAAAGACCCTTAGGGGGGGCAATAGAGATAGGATACTTTTGCAACGAGAGTCTAGGTGGATTTATAAGCTGGGGACTCTCTCCCCTCGAGGCCTCAATGAAAATCTAGGTCTACAGTGTTTTTTGTAATTTTAGCTAAGTTAAGTGGTGATTGTATTATTGTCCTTGCGACAGAGTACCATTTAAGCATGGCCAATAAGTATTAATACTAAGCTATGATACAGTTTGGCTATACAGCTGACCTTTAGACAATTAGTTTTCCTCTGACCAGGGCTTCATTAGTCATTACATTAAACATTAAATATTCCGTTGTAGTGGAGGGTATATATGTTGAATGTGTTAGATCTAGTGCTCTTGAGATCTGGGCAGTAAGAGATACCATGATTGTTATGTTTATATGTTTAACACACACTTGTATTTTGTATTGTATTTTGTGTTTATTTTGTCACCTAGATAACAGCCGGGCTCTGCGCTGCTTGATGACGTCACGGGTCAGCAGCACAGGACCGCCGGGAACCATCTGAAGCCCAGCAAGCGCGACGTTGCGTTTCTATGGAGACGGACCAGGCGCGGCTGGATGACGGCAGATGAGGGCGACGCGGAAGTGCTGCAGGGCGTCCGGACGCTTCTCGTGGCGACGGTGAGCAGGTGAGATTGATCCACATATGATTGTATGTTCTGGGTTGGGTATAAATGTTTGTCCTGTTATCCGTTTGGGTTGTTAAGGCCCTGAGGACGGGGCGAGTCCCCGAAACATGTCGGTAAAATAAAACTGACCGTTTTACTTTTGCAAAAATCTGCGTGAGTGCCACCTTTATTTCTTCTACATATATATATATATATATATATATATATATAAAACACAATCCATGCCGTCACCCCTGCTTGCTATATAGAACATGTGTCTTGGTACCCTTCTCAAATACAAAGTTTCCCATAAAGGAGGTGGCACTCCAAGGGCTTGCCCCACCAATAGATTAACCGCTCACCACAGCAGGAATGCAACAAAGTTTCAGATTTTACTCTTTCGTCAGGCTGTGTGTGTGTGTGTGTGTGTGTGTGCATCAATAGTAGAGGAAAGATGAGTGTCTAATAGTATAAATCATATATCTTACCACAATCCTAATTTGTTGAGTGTAAAGTGCAAGTGAACAGTAATGTGAAGTAAAATAACACTTTCTGCTTATGGTTTTTGCGTGTTTCTTCAGTCACATTACCAACCATAAAATTCAGTATACATAGGCTAAAAAGAAAGAAAAAATAGTGTGCCCTGGTATATAGAATTGCACTGTTTTAAGAAACATTAAAAACCTTTGCAATTCCATAACCACACTTTAGGGATATAATTTTCCAAATAGTTATCACTATCAGAGGTTGTTGGGTTGCAGTGAAAAGGTTCAATATTTATTTTACACCATCAACATTAAAACAATTATAAGAAGCACACGTACAATATACATAAAAAATAAGCGTTTATCTGTCCATGGGATAATCTCAAGTATAGCAGTTCAGTCTCGATGTGTTTCGTCTAGCAGAGAGACTTCATCATGGGGATCATATATTCATATATACATACTTGTACATACATTTACACATATAAATTCAGACATGTTCACATGCATATATAGATAGGTAGATAGGGAGGGGAAGGACATTTGAAGGAGGGAAGATTATGCATAAATAATTGTGGTTTAAAAAAAGAAAAGAAGCTAATTTTTCCGTGAAAAGTGTTTGTTACTCACCAGCCTTTGACTGACTGAGTTGTCTATTATTGGCTTCCACATGGTAGGATCTCCGTGATATGAGCTACTGCAACTCTTCCTCATAGGAAAACTACAAACTGAGTCATTGGCATCTACCAGTCCCTGCTGCTTCTCTGTGATCCAAACAAGCTTTTCTTTGAAACTGTGGTTGATGTTGTGGAATCACTTTTGGCAGTTCTCCACCTTCTTCATTACATTACCCAGAGAGTTGACAGAGTCGCACACAGATTGTCACAGTAATTTCTTTTTAGGTTTAGGCACTAGGGGCTGGGTTATGGTTAGGCTGCGGGGTGAGGGGTAGGGTTGGGCTATAACAAGGGGAACTTAGGGTTAGGCGATGAGGGAAGGGTTAGGCTGCAGGTAGCAAGGATTATGTTTAGGCACTAAAGAGAAGGGTTAAGGTTACACTGCGGAGAGGTTGGTTAGGGTTAGGCAACGAGTAGTGAGGGTGAGGGTTAGGGGGTTACAGGGAGAGGGTAAGTATACTTGCCAAGCCCCTGTCAGGATTCTCAGTATCCAGATGCTGCTGTTGGTCTTCTGAACACCAGCATCCAGAGCACCATCCATCCATATGTATTCCCTTTACACAATGGCCCTCATTCCGAGTTGTTCGCTCGGTAAATTTCATCGCATCGCAGCGATTTTCTGCTTAGTGCGCATGCGCAATGTCCGCACTGCGACTGCGCCAAGTAAATTTGCTATGAAGTTAGGATTTTTACTCACGGCTTTTTCTTCGCTCAAGCGATCGTAGTGTGATTGACAGGAAATGGGTGTTTCTGGGCGGAAACAGGCCGTTTTATGGGAGTGTGTGAAAAAACGCTACCGTTTCCGGAAAAAACGCAGGAGTGGCTGGAGAAACGGGGGAGTGTCTGGGCGAACGCTGGGTGTGTTTGTGATGTCAAACCAGGAACGACAAGCACTGAACTGATCGCAGATGCCGAGTAAGTCTGAAGCTACTCTGAAACTGCTAATAAGTTTGTAATCGCAAAATTGCGAATACGTCGTTCGCAATTTTAAGATGCTAAGATTCACTCCCAGTAGGCGGCGGCTTAGCGTGAGCAACTCTGCTAAAATCGCCTTGCAAGCGAACAACTCGGAATGACCTCCAGTGTGCTTTGAATTGTGGTAGATTATTTCCTCCTATCCTGATTATACAGTTTCAGAGAAAATTATTTATTACTTAGCAAATATGTCTAAAAAAAATTCTGTTTTCCTAACATTTTCTGTGGTTGCTTTGGAGAACACTCGTTATGTTTACTGCTAAAAATCAAATTAGAAATAAATCAGATCAGTGGAAAGCTTTACTTCAAAGTATTTTATCGTGTAACTTTCAAGTGGCAGATGAAGGCAGACAGAGTTTCAGCTCTGCTGCAGATATCACTACATGTATTGTGATCCAGAATGATTAAAATTACAATTAATCAATTCCAATATCCCCTGCTAATGAATTGGAAAGGGGCTATTGATATATGTATAACTGAAACTCATTACCTTGCAAATGTGTAGCTAGAATGAGGTGTGCTTGCTGGTCATGCTAATAAAGAGAAATTGAGAAGGAGCTGTTTTGTTCTACTCAACAATTTAGCCTGATATTCATTATTTTGGACATCACAGTCACTTTTTGAACTGCATTTGTTTAATCTGCTGTGTTCATTCTAGAACAATTTTAAAAGGAAAAAATATATTTTGTGACATACAAAACAAATTAAAGTTACTCACATTTTGACCTTACCTTGTCATTGTAGATGACTAATACTAATTACCTCTAGACATGTACAGTGTTTAGAATAATTGGACAAGAAGGTCTATCTACAATAAACATGAACAGTTAATTGTATTCTACATTCAGTAGTTGCACTATACAAAGTAAGCTTCTCCTGAGCATAGCTGTATCTGAATTAGGTTCTTATTCAGACGCCTGCCCCAATCTGGGGGCAAAAATAATTACCACATTGGTGAGATTCACTGTTGGAAATTATATGTGTCCAGGAGTTGATATTGCAGAGTTAGGCTGGGTACACACTGGAGCAAAATGGATTTGTTCCGACATGAATTCCCATTAGCCTGGATTGCCCATACACACTGGTACAACTTTAATGAAGGATAGAAAGATCTTGTTACATCCTTTATTAGTATGCTTCAGTAAAGGGGCCCATACATAAGCAATTGATTGGGGGAATTTTCCAATTTGCAGAAGATGTGTCAATAAATCTACAATGTATGGGGTTCACAAATCGGTTGGGATTTTTAAATCAACTTTTTCAACATGTTTAATTTCACAGTTCAATTGGAATCTTAGATTGCTAAGGTATGGGCAACAATGTGCAGATCTGAGGACCATTCTAGTAAGCGGATGAACCTTTCAAGATTGGCAGATCTGTTTAAAGGCGCATACACACTTAGCTATATAGTGAACAATGTCGCTCATTTTCCCCCTTCTGAGTGATATCATTTACTATATCACCCAATGTGAATGCAGCTGACGATGTCTGATGCGAGGCCCTGCGGGTCATCAATGACCCGCAGTGTGGTCCGTACATCCAGCTCAATTTGGACTCATTGTCCAAAGCTGCATGTACAGCCTGGCCACGGCATGATGTCACTTTGCAATATCACTGGAAACATTGCACAGTGAGTATGCCCAACATGGGTGTGGCCCAGGCCAGGTGGGGACACACTAGGCGATGTCGCTCATGGAGCACATCGTCTAGTGTGTAACCACCTTAACTGAAAGTGATCTCCAAATCACTGAAAAATATCTGTAAGGTATGGGCAAAGGGGGTAATTCCAAGTTGATCACAGCAGGAATTTTGTTAGCAATTGGGCAAAACCTTGTGCACTGCAGGGGAGACAGATTTAACATGTGCAGAGAGAGTTAGATTTGGGTAGGGTGTGTTCAATCTGCAATCTAATTTGCAGTGTAAAAATAAAGCAGCCAGTATTTACCCTGCACAGAAACAAAATAACCCACCCAAATCTAACTCTCTCTGCACATGTTATATCTGCCCCCCCTGCAGTGCACATGGTTTTGCCCAACTGCTAAAATAAATTCCTTCTGCGATCAACTTGGAATTACCCCCAAAGTCAGATGGGTTGTAAAAACAAAAAAAATCTGGGAAACAAATCTCAGGATCTGTGAAAAAATAAATTGCAATTGCAGATATATGGACCCATTAAGCTAGTGATATCATCAAGTTTAATGTGCAGCAAGCAGTGCTGTTGGTTTATTAATAGATAGATGGATAGATAGCAGGTACAACCAAACTCACTGTGAATGTACACTGGAGCTGAGTGGGGTTTCATACAGCTCACCAGGGTGCTGGAAATGGGTAGTGGTGCAGGGAGGCTGGAACAGCTTCACATGCAGGTAATAACCAGGTCTTTCATAAGAGCTAAGCAGGAGATATCTGTTTTCCCTGCATAATTTCCATACATAATCTCACACAGTCTCAAGATGACTCCTGCACAAGATCAGCAGAAATGTTGGTTGCCACCTTTGTGTAAGGCATGAAGTCCTCCTGAAAGACTGGAGTCTGAGCAGTAGTGAACTCCTCACCCACCCTCTCCCCCTTGCTACAAGCTTCTCCATGTTACACAAACATTTATATTCAGCTTTTCTGTAGCAACCTGATAAACAAATTGGGTTAAAACATAACAAGGTATAAACATATCATGTTGTTTTCTTGGATGATACAGAGTACACTAGTAAAAGTTAATTTTGTGGACAGCATGGGCCACAACAACAGACTCTCGAATCACAAACTTGGGACTGCTGTCACTATCACAATTCTTTGTTCCTCTCATACTTGTGATTCTTGCTTTCTCTGCTAGTGTATGGTTTGTGTCATGATCCAGGTAATTCCTTATCAGAGTAACTGCGAGGAAGACAACATCTGGCAGGGGCATGGTTTCGGGGCAAACCTGGTCCTATAGCGACGTTACATTGACGACATACTATTCATCTGGAAAGGGACTGAACACGACCTACAGGCATTTATTTCCTACATCAATGACAATGACTGGAATCTACATTTCACCACACATTACAGTAAGGACAAGGTAGAATTCCTTGATTTAGACATACACATTGTCAATGGCAAGATAGAAACACGGACATACAGTACCACAAGAAAGTGGATGTCAACAGTTATATCTTATCAACCAGTAGCCATCATCCCAACTGGCTGAAAAGCATCCCCACAGGACAATTTACCAGATTGAGGAGGAACTGCACACAGCTGGATGACTACAGAGAACAGGGACTAGATCTGACACAGAAATTTCTGGACAAGAAGTATGATAAAGAGACTGTGGTTAAGGCATATAAAAAACTGGAAGATACTGACAGACAGCAGTTACTAAAATATAAAGAACACTACACAACAGGGTGACAACATATTTTTGTAACACAGTACAATACCGCAGCCAGAAAAATAAAACAAAGTATACAAAAACACTGGGCAATCTTGATGCAAGATGAAACACTAGCTAAGGTCCTACCCTCACAACTGAAAATAGTATACAGGAAAGCTCCGGACCTGAGATAGAAATTGGTACATAACCACATACCACCATCCAAGACTCAGCAGACGAAAATAGATGGTATTTCTAAGAGACAGGGTTTTCACCATTGTGGCACATGTATAGGGTGCAGGACCACGAATTCCAGGTCAACCGAGAGCATAACAGAATTCACATCCACGAACACAGGACAGATGTATAAAGTCAGAGAAGAACTGTCATGCACACAAAGGGAGTAATCTATCTCATTACATGTCCGTGCAGACTCCAATACGTTGGACGCACAGTTAGAACATTAAAAGTCCGAATATCGGAACACATACAAAACATCAAAAAAGGTTACGTCAAACACAGTGTGTCCCAGCATTTCAATGAGAAACACACACAGGATCTGACACAATTGAGATTCATGGCCATACAACAGGTGACGATGAACTGGCGGGGAGGGGACTTTATAAAAAGAATAAACAGGGAAGAACTCAGATGGATTTTTACCCTTAAAACCCTCACACCAAGAGGTCTCAATATAGAGTATAACATCACCTCAGTACTGTAATCAGTACTCGAACTGATTGTCTTAAATTAACCATACATGTGTATATAATCTCCAATCCATGTATGGATCAAGACATATCCAATATGGTAGGAAGAATCTATACAAGACAATAGGGACTCTGATCCCAAACAAAACACATGGTAATAACACACTAGTCGAGTACATTAACATACCATTAAACTGAGCATTTTACACATCTACAATAAATCACACATATTTAGGGTCATTACAATATACATCAAGTCATACATTAACCCTTTGTCTAATTTTTTATTTTTAGTGCGAACATACAATAGAGTATCTACACACACTCATCAGGATCATTAGTGTGTCTTTTATGTACCATGTATCACATTCATTTTTCATATATGTTCCATCATACATTTATATATCCCAATGGTATAGATTGTTTTTATTTAGAAATCACATTAAAATTACCTAGAGAATACCCACATTATCATGGTCATCTTTCCTTTACCTTTAACCCACTCCACCTCCCTTATCTTTTTCATGCACTGCATTACTTACACCACTAACATATGTACTATATACATTCCCTATACCACAAGACTTATGGTTAGGAAAACATACAACATGTTTAGTTTCTCAGCACAACTAGACATTACATATATGGAGGAGCAGGATGATTTTCTATATCAACACGAGTGACAGCCAATGAATTATCACCAGCCATTAACATAAGGGGGTGTGTACAGGTGATTGTCAACCAATCATTGCAATTCAAGAAGCATATAACCACCGAAAGACTTAAGGCATGTAATCCTAGAAAAAGGCTGATTGCTGAAACGAATTGGAGGACTTGTCTTATCACACATTGCACTTTACAGACACCCCTCTCCGGCTGGAGAGAGGGATCCCCGAACAACAGAGGCTGAACGAACACTCCGCTCACATGACACATCACGTGAGCGGCCAAGCAGGAAGTCGCAGACGGGACCCGAAGGAGGAAGAAAGCGGCGGCCGCTGACTGAACACGGGGACCGAGATGGACTGGACAAGGAAGGACACCGGAGGATTCGGGAACGGAAGCTGAGCCGGCACAGGCGCGCGGAACGCACACCCAGCGGTAAGTGTATGAACGAAGCCTGTACCCCCGTTCCTCTATTGGTGGCGCACACATGGAGGTTTGACAGGCGGGACACCGCAACTAGTCACACACCTCGCAAACACTGACACTTATTTTTCTCAGAGCCACATAGGTTTATTACACCTATGGTAAAGGTGTACCCTTTGGGTACACCTGACATTCACCCCAAAAGGGACCTCTGATAAAAGGAATCAATATTTAGGGCGCAATACTGACACAAGGTCATTGTGCCAGACCCAGTAGAGAGCGTACAAACTCTCACATTAAGTAGAAACAATACAATTAGAGCCATTAGTGTACCATTCAGGAGGGTACACTGCAAAGGGTGGTCTGCAGGACACACCTGACAGCAGCAATACACCACAAAAATAAAGATTATTTTATCTACATTGTTACACCTGGCCATTATTGATTGCAGATACACATTATAATCATTATTCCAATTATCTTCCTACCATATCCCCCTTTTTTTCCTTCTACCTACTCAACCCCTACTCTCTCTACCCCTTTCTTTACATTCCTCTTCCCTCCTAAGAGTGCGCTGACCTCACCTTTATTTCACAGTAATTTAGATGTAGGACACCTCTAGGCCTAGCAGCACCTACCTCCTGCCCCAGTGAGCGCAGTCTTTCTTCACTTTTACCATCGGTGTTCCGCCATCGATCTCCAGTCACCATCGGTGTTCCGCCATCGATCTCCAGTCACCATCGGTGTTCCGCCATCGATCTCCAGTCACCATCAGTGTTCCGCCATCGATCTCCAGATACCATCGATGTTCCACCATTGATCCCAAGTCACCATCGGTGTTCCGTCATCGATCTGTAGCATCACCAGTGTTTCTGCGTCTGATCTTCCATTACACTGGTATCTGACACCATTTCACAGCTCATCACCTGTGTCGGTTCTATCCGGCATTTCCCGGCAGTTCAGTCATCAGCTTCTGTTTCCCATCAGCTACCCAGTGCATCGGTGCTGGTAAGGACATATTATTATCTCCAAGTCCTTCAAGACTGTGCTTAATTATACCACACCTAGAGACTGCCTATATGCACTTCTGGGAACTGTGACTTATATGCTGTTCTTAATATTGCTAACTGCCGACATATGCTTGTGAGCTGAGTTTCAATAAAACCTTTGAACTTTCCTTTGTTGTCGTGGTCACCCCTTCGGGCAGGGGCGTATCTACCCATTGGCCAGGATGGCACTCGCCAGGGGCGCTGGCCAATGGGGGGGGCGCTGCCTGGAGGTGCCTCCCACGTCCAAGGGGTAGATTTATAGTAGTGCCTGGCTGCCTCACAGAGCAGCAGAAGTCAGGAGAATAGGCGCCTGCACAGTGGTGTAGTGCACCCGTCATTTCAGCGGCAGGTGCAGACAGTGTGCACAACAAGAGGACCCATCAGTTCATCCCCTGTTGTTTCCGGAGCTGCTGTGGCTGATGAGGAGGAGCTAGCAAGCTGGACAGGGGCAGGTCAGCATCTGCCGTGGTGACTGGTGAGTACCTGGAGGGCCAGAGGCAGGGCGGCGCCAGGGACCCTCAAACTGCATCAACATGATTTCCCCAGACTGGCCCACTCTGTCCCTACCTATCCAGCCAAGCCTTCTGGTAGCACAGAGCCGCAAATCGCGGGTGTTTAGGGGGCGGGGCCTAAATCCGCGAGTGCCCGCCCCCATCACAGAGCTCTGTGTGTAGTCAGGTAGTGTCTCTCCCCCCTCTCTTTCTCTCTGCCTGGCCCTCTCCCTCTCCTTGACACTTTCTCTGTCTCTCCCTCACACTCTCACTATCACTATCTCTCTCCGACACTGGGGGTCATTCCGGTCCGATCGCACGCTGCAGGTATTTTGCAGCGGTGTGATCAGGTCCAAACTGACTCTGTCTTTATCCATTACACTGTCTCTCTCTCTCTCCCTGACATGGTCTCGCTCTCTCTCCCTGAAATCTCTAGCTGACACTGTCTACTGTATCTCTCTCCCTCTCTATCTCCTTAACTATCTCTCTCCCCCTCTCTTTCTTCCTGACACTGTGTCTCTCTCTTCCTCTCTCTATCTCCCTGACTTTCTCTACCTCCCTGTCACTGTCTCTATCCCCCTCTCTCCCCCTCTCTCTCCCTGACACAGTCGCTCTTTCCCTCCCTCTCTCTCTCCCTGACAATGTCCATCTCCCTGACACTATATCTCCCTCTCCGACACTGTCTTTCTCTCCCTTTCTCTACCTGACACTCTATCTCTCTCTGTGACAGTGTCTCTCTCTCACTCTCCTTCCCTGACACTTTCTCTCTCTCTCTCCCTCCCACTCGCTCTCCCTCCCTCTCTGACACCCACTTTCTTTCTTTCTTCCTGCTGCCCTCTCTCTTCTTCTCTCATTTGTTTCTCTCTTTCTCCCTGACACCCTCTTTCCCGATCATCTCTGTCCCTCTCTCTTTCTCTCATTCCCTCTTTCCATTAAACCCTCTCTCTCTCTCCCTGACCCATCTGTCTCCCTCCCTCTCTTTTTTTTTACTCCTTTCTCTTTCGCACCCTGACATCCTTTTCTCTTGCTCTTCTCTTTCTCCCTGATATTCTCTCATTCTCTCTCTCTCTCTCACCCTGACACCATTTTCTCTCGCTCCTCTCTTTCTCCCTGATATCCTCTCATTCTTTCCTTTTCTTTCCCTCTCTCTCTCCCTGACACCTTATTTGTCTCACTCTCATTCCCCTCACTCTCTCCTGCTCCTATAAGGGGCATAGTAGTGACAGTGGCGGTGGTGAGAAAATACTCAATTTTATTGGTGGGGCCCCCCTCTAGCCTTAATATGGCCCTGACCAGGGGTCAAGTGATGGTGCAGCCATAGAGGGAGCTGTAAGACATCACTGACTCATCAGGTATGAGCTGCAGGAGAGCATTGGGCAGAGTGAAGCCGCTGCGTAGAGGGCTCCGGAATCCAGATAGTGCCAGCAGAAAGCAAGAAAGAGTAGAGATACAGTGACCAGGAAGGCTCTGAAGCCCTCTCGGTCACTTTTCTATAGATCATTTTTTTTATACGGAACTGACTAGCCACCATGAAGGTCTAGATGCCATAGGCCCAGGGACCTGACTGTCAGGGCTTATGAATAGCAACTGAATAGAAGGAGCCGGGCACACCGCAAGTGACATACATGGCAGTGTGTGCCTGGCAAACGGAGTTTGCAGCTGCATCCAGTTCCGCCCTAGAGCATCTTGTGCTCTGTGCTGTGGCACAGGCTGCACCGCCCTATCATAGTGGAGATGACCTGGAATCTAGAGAGAAGAAGAGTCTGAGGGGCGACAGCAGCAGAAGAAACTTAGAATTGAAAGAAAGCCCCTGGGGAATCCAAACGGGAGAAGCAGGAAAGGGTTAGTGTTTATATCATTATAATATATCCATCATAAAATACTTAAAAAAAAATATATATTAAATTAATCTCGTAAGTTTTTTGTGTTTTTATGCGTGTTAGCGGGAAAAAACAGGCAAGGTAGAATATGGGGGGCGCCAGACCCTTACTTTGCCAGGGGCGCTTGGACCCCTAGATACACCCCTGCCTTCGGGCATCTGTGGTAAAGGTTCCCTGCATATCTAAGAGCCCTGTACTGCCTCTCAGGTTCACATATACCTCAGCCCCTACAATTGAGGCTTCCCCTGGTCAGCACCAGCCCTCAGTTGTGACAGTTTGCCAGTTCTCTGACACTCTTTTGCTCAGGAATATAGGCTATGGTTATTTAATGCACTATTACATACTTTCTTAAGAATTGTTCCCTCTCTCTCCACGGTTATCAGATCTCAGGTTCTTGAGTCTATAACTGTTTTGATTTTCTACAAGTCTCTTGAAGTCTGCAAGGTTCTTTGCTTCTTCAGATTTCTCTCTGATAAAGTACATGCATCATTCTTGTGTATCCATCCATGAATGTCAGTAAGTATTACAGTATATCCACTTACTGACTTTACTTTCATTGGACCACACACATCTAAATGTACTATCTCAAGTGGTTTTGTAGCTCTGCTTACTGACTTGGGAAATATCTGACAACTTTGTTTCCCTAATATGAAGCTCTCACATATGGGTGATCAAATCTTATATGCCAGAGTCCTAGTGACTGTGTCTCAGTTGTTATCATTGATTTACAGTGCCTTGTATCAAAGACGTACAGTTGCTGACACCTTGTGGCAGTGTCTATACCTACAGATGTAGCTGCTGTCATCATTGCACAATGTATTCTCTCATGCGCACACATCATGGCAGTGACTTAGTGCGCCCTGGTGTGAATACAGTTGTTGCACCCATGATCGCACAATAATGCTTTTCCTATGGATTGCAGATGTGACTATTCACCAGGGCTGCCATCAGAAAATGTGGGGCCCGGGACTGACAAAATAGGCATCCCCACCAAAAAATAAATAAATAAATAAATAAAAAATAAAAATTAATATACAGTTGCAAGAAAAAGTATGTGAACCCTTTGGAATTTCCGGGATTTGTGCATAAATTGGTCATAAAATGTGTTCTGATCTTCATCTAAGTCACAACAACAGACAAACACAGTCTGCTGAAAATAATACCACACAAACAATTATATGTTCTCATGTTTTTATTGGACACACCATGTAAACATTCACAGTACATTCACAATATTTGAAATAGGAAGAATGTATGTTCAAAAAAGGGGCATGATCTTGCGGGAAAGGTGCATGACCATGCAATAGTTCCCCCTAATTCAAATTATGCTACACAGTAGTAACCCTTATACACATCATGACCACACAGTAGAAGTTCACTTTACACATTATGCCCACACAGTATTTCTTATAACACTGGGGAGACATCAGCAGTGCATGGCCTGGCTGAGGAGGCAATACCACACAGGCCAGGTAGTATAATCAAATAGTGGTGCAAGTAGAAAGAAAATCCCTAGTGGTACTGTGTGTATGTGCCTTCATATGTGTATCATGCCCCAAATGAAAATGGGGGCGTGATACACATATGACCCCACTAGTGCAGTGCCAGATACACATATGCCCCCAATAGTGCCAGATACACATATGCCCCCAATAGTGCCAGATACACATATGCCCCCAATAGTGCCAGATACACATATGCCCCCACAGTGCCAGATACACACATGCCCCCACATTGTCACATACACATATGCCCCCACTGTGTTAGATATGCCCATGGTGTTAGATATGCCCCCACAGTGCCAGATACACATATGCCCCCACAGTGCCAGTTAAGCCCCCACAGTCATATAGTCATAGTCCCCATACCCCTTTCAGCACATAGCCATAGCCCCCAACCTCCCCAAGCAATAGCCATTGTCCACTCAGCATATAGCCATAGTCTCAACCTCTCCCAACACAGTCATACAGTAGTCCCCACCTGCCTCCCATCACAAAACAGTAGTTCCCTGTCAGCAGAGATAGCCATAGTCCCTCTCCTTGCACATAGCCCCTCACCTCCCCAAGCACATAGCCATAGTCCCCATCCCCCTCCCAGCACATAGCTGTAGTCTGCCCTTATCACATAGTAGTAGTCTCCACACTCCCAGCACATACATAGCCTCCCCACACAGAACATAGCCCTAGTCCCCACCCTACAACATCCCAGCAGATAGCCATAGTGTCTGACAATACCTGCTGTGCCAACTGCCTGGGATGGAGGGCGGAGGATTGCTCAGCAGGCAGGAGCTGGTGCCGGTGTCCGGCACCACACCAAACTATGTAAAGAAGCTGACAATAAACTACAGCTCCCAGCAGCCCTTGCCACCAGGAGCTCCCAACAGCAAGGGTTGCTGGGAGTTGTAGTTTATTTTCAGTTTCTTCCCTGTAGTGCATTGCGGTGCCGAACACCGGCGCCAGCTCCTGCTTGCTGAGCGATCATTCGCCTTCCATCCCAGGCAATGCACAAGCAGCTCGGCACAGCAGGTATTGCCAGATACTATGGCTTAAGGGATTCCACCCATTGTCCGAGGGTGGCACGGTCGGGCGGCGCCCCCTGCTCGGCTGGTGCTCCTGGCGAGTGCCATCCTGGCCAATGGATAGATACGCCCCTGGCTGTAAGTACTTGCTTACTAATACCTTTGATTGTGAAATGGTCATATTTGGTTAACAAGGTGAACCACTCCTTTTGTATGCAATGCAGAACTCTCAGCACTTAATTCACAGACATGTATCTGTAATACTGTAACTTTACCCTTCCTGTTTGTGGTTAACTTTACTGTTTTGCTTATAATGCCACAACTTAAAAGTTAAACTCAGGTGTTAAATTCTGTAACATTACTGTTGCAATATTTTCCCATCTACCATTATGGGTATAGCTCCTTGGATAGATCATTGGGATGCTAACTTTGCTGTCCTGCGATCAGATAGTCGCTGCCCAAGGGGGAGTGTAAATTGCTGTGGAAGTGTAGGATCCCAAATGTACGCCGAGCTGCAAAAAATCCAGTGTGTGCAGTCTGTGCGCAGCCCTGGACTTACTCCTTCAATGCAATGAGAACAGGCTGATCATCTCCGGCCCTGATGTCAGACACCCTCCCTGAAAATGCTTGGGAATGCCTGTGTTTTTCCGAATACTCCCAGTAAATGGTCAGTTACCACCCACAAACGGCCTCTTTCTGTCAATCAATTTGCGAACGCCCATGCAAATGAAATTTTTGCTTCATCCTGTCGCTGACCAACGATGCCTGTTGTTGTTTGCCAATGCGCATGCGCATTGCGGTGCATATCATATGCATGTTCAGTCTATTGCTGATCACCCGCTGTGCACAGCAGCTATCAGGTCTGACTCCCCTCCTTTGTCAGTATGCACTAACTATGTGCTTAAGATGGCATCTGTATGCTGCTCTGGGTGTTCTAGTAACTTGGGGCTTGTGTACTTACACTTTGTGTTCTTTTATTCAAAACCTATTCCAAACGTGTGTGCAGGTGTTGATATTGCAGAGCTATAAAGGCACTCACAAGAAGATGACTCAAAGTATGCATAGTCTCACACAGTGTTAAGATGGCTCCAGAACATGTTTAGTAGATATCTTGGTTGCCCTCTTCTGAGCCACCCTGGAGAACAGGAAGGATGGAGTATGTGCAGTAAAGCACTCCTTTTTCAACGTTTACTGCACTATGCAGCTGTATCTTATATATTTTGTTCCTTTTTGTTGTCTTGTTACTTATTTGCTTGTATTATTACTGCTGTATTTTATTTACTTAAATCCTATATGTATTACAAATTTCCATTATTTCTAATAAACATTTAAATGCCAGCGTTAATATATACTGCGGACGCAAGGTGAATCTAATTACCATATACGATAAAAGTGCACTGAACATCGCAGCACTATGTCCCTTAAGAGAAAGCAAGCAGTAACATGCATTGTATACTGAGGTCCAACGCTCAGAGATATATGTATTTGATATAAAAAGTTATGCATACAAAATAACATATATCAATACGGTTACAGAGTTACAGCTACAAAAGAAGCAGTTGCAGTTACATAAGAATCAGTTACAGCCAATATACATATGCAAGTTTCACTGGTCTCAGGCAGCCAGTCATCAGGTAGGAGACTTCTGATAAGGGTGTGTGTGTGAGAGTGTATATGTGTGTGTGAGAGTGAATGAGAATGTATGTGAGAGCTGCCTGATTCTGGGTCCCTCTTTTTATACAGTAAAATAATGGGTGTATACAACAGTGAGTTTCATCTTCTTCCATTGGTCCAAAGGTCAGACCTCTCAAGAACTCGATGGCTCATAGGTCAGTGTGAGGGCTTTTGTCCTATGTTGCAAACACATGTGTTTGCCCCCAGGGCCATGCTGTGAAGCCTTTTTCAAGTCTCAGGAAGTCCTTTGTATTCATACATTTGGTCATAACTAATCGTTGCAATGTGCTACAATTTACCCATAGCTATCAAATTAATATACACATTCTCCTGATCATTTTGCCACTAAGCATGATATAATTAACTTGTTCTGTTCCAATAATACATATATATCTGATGTTATACTCTATTATATAAATACAATTTAATACAAAATGGTGCTAAACATATTTGTTTGTCTATGTGTTGTATGAATATGAGTTGAATATGTCTTTGTGGTTTCTCTGTGTGAATGCATATGCTACCATATATCCTGTGCACACTGCGTGTATGCGCACGAACAGAGACCTCTCTGTTTGGAGTTTGTATGTTGTGTGTATGTAATATTTTTGACTTCAACAGTATTATATATGTGTGAGTTGTGGGACTGATAGGGTAATTAATATTGTTGAAGTGCTACTTTCTGAGTGTTTTGCCTTGGGAGTAGATTATGAAAAAAAGTAAGGAGAAGGAGTACTGGTAGTTAGCATTTGGAGGAGAAAAAATGGTTAGTAGAACAGAAACTGGAAAATTAGACTAGAATAGTAGGCTGAGCAAAGTAGTGATGACAATTTGCAAGTAAAGTCTGGGCACACTATTAGATTCTTACTGGAGTTGTAGATCTATTTATTGCCTAATTTCACTGAAAATCATATGGAAAAGGCAGTTTTAACCTATTTGACAATGCTTAATGCTGAAGAGATCAGATAAATAGTATTCCCTATTCTGTAGACTGAAGTCCTCTTTCTTTCAATAAGGATTGTGGTCTGGCCCAATTTATCAAGCTCCTTAAAAGCTTAGTGTGGAAGTTCACCATGTGACTTACCTCTTTGCTTGCTGTCCCACAGGTCATGTTTTCTAGTTGTTCTAGTATTGTGGAGCTGAAGCATTGGTGCCACCATGTTGGATCTGGTCAGCTGACCACGACTCATCCATTCAGAATGTTTCCTTACTTCAGCTGACTCTGGCATCTAATCTTTGACCTGTAGCTGTTATGTAAACCACTTCTGTTCACCAGCTCACTACCATATCAACAAGTCACATTGGTGATTTCCTGTCTCCTGGCCTGCAGCTAATCTGCAGTCTGTGAGATTCATGTTTCATGTTTCTTAGTAATGTTGGGATTACTCTTTGCAATTAGCAGCTAATACAGTATGTACTCCCAAGTACTGTATCAGTGCTGCAGTTTTCCCAAATACAGTGAATCCCTGTGAATCCTGTGTCTCTATATTGCTTGGATTCCATTATCTTCTCTTGCACAGTTTTTCCTAAGATTCAATTTCAGAACTGCTGTCTTCTGCACTTCACTGATTATAGATTCTCCTGTGCTTCATAGCACTCAGTTTAGCTACTTTTTTATGTGCCTGCATCCTAGTGCTGCTGTAACGTCTCAGCTGACTGTACCTTCCAATTGTGGAGCTTCAGATTTACAAACACCAGTGTACTCCTGCCTTCTGTTCTCAAGTCCTTCACATTTATGTTAATATCTGCTATTCTGCTATTCTTATTTGCTATTCTGAAGCTCCACTGACATCAGCAATACCAGTTCCAGTCTGGTTAATACAGCTTCCAGCTCTGACCTTCTCTGATGCACTACTGTGACCAGCAATACCAGTTACAGTCTGGTTAATACAGCTTTCAGCTTTGACCTGCACTGCAGCACTACTAATACCAGCAATACCAGTTCAAATCTAGTTAATACAGCTTCCAGCTCTGACCTGCTCTGCGGTACTCCTGATTCGAGCAATCCTGTTTACACTTCTACTGTCCCCCAAACTGGTTCCAGCCCAGTCATCATGGACACCAGTTCTAGCCCGGCACCTAGCTTAGCAGGTCCCAGCTTGGCATCCAGTTTAGCCATCCCAGTCCAGCAACCATCATAGCTGATTCCAGCCCATCATCCAGGATAACTGGTCCCAGCCTGGCATCTAGCATAGCCAATCCGAGCCAAGTCTCCAGCATCCACCAGTTTCAGTTCTGTTTCCAGCATCCCCAGTTCCAGTCCAATTTACAGCATCATCACTTGTTCCAGCTTGATTTTTAGCCTGCCTCTCCCTAACATATTTAGCCTTTTCTATTTTTCAGAGGCTTCTCCAGCAAGTACAGTAGCATCAATACTCATATCATCTATCATCAATATAACCAAGTGGTCCCAGTTCCTTTGCCCACAAACATCCAGAATCTGATGGATCAAGACACTTAGCTTTTCAGTGGTTGGACCTACTGTATTAGCTAAAGCCATCTTCATATGGCATTAGCCATTATAGCTTATAGGCTACAGTATCACTGTAGAGGGAGCATGGTTCATGTAGCAAGTTAAGTCAATAACTGAATTTTTTTTTAAATGGAATAAGTTTTTCCTGGAACTATCTAATTTTGGAAATATTGTTTTGGAAAGCATGCATTGTGTCACAAGTTGGGGCTAAACAATACTAAATGGATTGTTATTTCTGAGGTAGAAACCCAATTAATTAAAAATAATCACCATGACAAGAAATGTACTCTCATTAATAAAACTAAATTGCTGTGACCAGTAGAATGTAGTTAGCAATGCCGTATAATGTAGCAGGACCATTCAAATGCACTGCAGCACACTACAGTAATAGATGTCCTGACATAAATAAGAGTATTACATTGGCAGAGATGTGAAGAATGGCTACAGTCACAGGACATGCATTTGTGGTGATTGCAGGATACCTGTCATATTACTAGATGTGGAGAATCATTTCATTAGAACTTCTTCAAGGCATCAAACATGACAGCAACAGGCCTTCAGTAATAATAGAAATTGGCCTCCAGAATGGTAAGTGTAGCCATGATTGTATACTGGATACTGCTGTATTTAGTTGTCTTGTTTGACATATTTTGACATCATTTTTTATATATTGATAATAATCTTCTAAAATATATTATTATTGTTTCATGGTTTAACACACAGCTTCCTCATGCATACAAACAAAAGCAACTGCATTGGAAAAACTAGAAAGTAGGATACCCACAACTATTAATATGTGCCAGACTATTTTGACTAGTTTTGGTGCTAATTCATTGTTCAGTTTTGGTTTTGGATGAAGTTTTGGATTTCAACTGTGACTGGTTTTGGTTTAGTTTTGTTCCCAACAGTTGACAGATGAAACTAAAATCACATAATTTCGCCCTTTTTTTATATCTATAATATTATAAACCTCAATAACAAAACTTTCCAGTAATTTCCACTCCATTTTGACTACCACTCACCTCAAAATATTGTTCACCAACATATGCCAAAGGCTGACTGGCTAAACTAAGCAACAGAGCAGCAGCACAAACACATAGGAGTTATTTTCATTTAAAAATGTTTTTGCAAAAAAACAAAACCTCTAAACCAGGTGTAAAATAGCAACAGCAGATGTGGATTCCCCCTACACAAGTGCACATGCCTCCAGAATATGCCTATTCGCAGTACCCAATCTGCACCTCCCTTCTGGAGGCCCGGGCCACTGATGACTGACATTCTGTGCCCATGTAAAACCTCGATCAATCAGCCTTTTTGTTGAGCAATTGCCCCAAATCTCCCCAACTATAAAAATAGCATTCTGTACCTGCAAGTCGGATACAGTGCAGGTTACAGTGCAGGTCGAATACAGTGTGGGTTGAATACAGAGCAGGTTGAATACAGTGTGGGTCGGATACAATGTAGGTCAGATACAGTGCAGGTCAGATATAATGCAGGTCAGATACAGCGTGGGTCAGATACAATGCAGGTCAGGTACAGCGCAGGTAGAATAAAGTGCAGTTTGGACTGTTATAAACACTATGTCTATGTCCCTACTGTACCTACTGCAACCCCACATGTAGGGACCTGAGATTACAGACACTTTTCACCTGTTAGTGTAAGCTTCTGATGGGGCTATTGAGGTTTTCCTTCCCCTTTGATGGTCCACA
The DNA here is from genome assembly GCF_028390025.1 of Pseudophryne corroboree. NCBI lineage: Eukaryota > Metazoa > Chordata > Amphibia > Anura > Myobatrachidae > Pseudophryne > Pseudophryne corroboree. Next base: position 582,286,327 of record NC_086444.1, on the reverse strand, counting down.
AATTAGCTTGTGGTACCAGATCAGGTTTCTACATCCTTCCCCCTTTTTTTATTTTTTCTTCTATCTGTTCCTTTGTTGTCTTGATATTGGGGTAATTGTTGTTTTCTTGCTATAGTCTTGACAGACTCCTTCTTTCCATTTTTGTTTACAGATGCTTTTTTGAACCCTAAGTTCATTTGGGTGCTGGGGATCTCCTTTATTTTATGGGCTACTAGATTCCCTCTTGCCACGGATACTGTGCAGTTTCCAATTGCTTCTTGGGTCTGATGCATGGGTTTCTTTTGGAAGTTTATCCATTGAAAATGTTTGAGCATTATGGGGATCTTGACACCCTTATTATTCAAGCATTTATCTGTAGCCTTATGGGTTGTCACCATTAAGGACTTGGTTGTTAAGTTGGTTGCCTTGGGTGCATGTAATATTGTCTTATCTATAGGAGCTTGATTCAGAGATGACTGCTATTTGCATCACTGCTGCATCTATGGACACAGATGGAGACACAGCATCCAATCACCATCAAGCCCATATGAGTAAGTCTAAGTTTAGCCACAATTTGCAAAATAACTCTTCTGCCATGCGCAGAAAATCTACATAAGAAGACACAGACTCTAGCCTTGGCACACTTTCAAACCAACTACAGCCTGTCAATCATGCAACAAACAACATCGGACCCATTATGCACATATTATGTGTCCTGCACATGCGCAGTTAATCCACCATCGTAGTTTGAACATATTCCCTAAATGGTTCTAGTATTTCCACTTGGAGGGTGCAACCATCACTCAGCCATCATAAGGTTAACTGTGATGTGACCCATTTTCTGCTGTGCCACATCTACCTCTCATTGTTGTAGGTTTCATGACAAGCACCCCCTCTGGCCAATTTGCTGTACATCAGGTTCACTCTCTTTCTTAGTGACCTTTCAGCTGTTAGCCTCTAGTCCAGATTCCAGTGAAGGTTATGGAAGAGACTATGCTGTTAACTGTGCACCTTTTAGGGGATAGTTGCTTACACTCCTATTTGATGTTTTAAGGCTCCTGCAGTTGCAAAGTCTTTAATTCTGTCTAATTAGAATATTCATCTGCCTGCCCCCTTTTTCCATAATTACGTTATCAATAAAATGTATGTCCTATTTAATGCTAATTGCAGTTGTTGTTTTTTTGTAGAACTAAGTGGTTTAAGGCTAAGACAAAGCCAGTTCTACCATTAGGCTTCTTTATTCAGCTGCCTAATGTGCAGGGATCTGGAAGGTGCTACTGAGGCTGCCCATTACATTATTAAGAATATATATTAGAGATATAATTTTTGTAGTCAATAGAGGTGGTAACTGTGGAACTTGCCAACTCCTCACTTTCACTGCGGTTGGGAAGTGGGTTTTGGTCGTGCTGGGGGACAATGGGCTGAAGTTTTGCCTAGGGTGCAGAGAAACCTTGTGCTAGCCCTGGGTTAAGGGGTTTCTTGGTAAGAGTTACAAGCCAGCTTCCGCTGTAAGTAGTTTATTTATCACGTCATTTTAGTTTACCTGCATACCTGTTTTTGACCTGCTAAACTAACACTGTGAGAAGTAACTTTCAGAGTCTGACTACACAGGTAGCAGTTTTCAACCACAGGGTATCCATAAACTCACCTTCTTTGTATGCTGTTATAAGCATCCAATTCCCTAAAAACAGGTTTAACGTTTGCAAAACAAATGTGCATAGAATTCAGGCCCGGCGCATCCCTCTCAGCAAAGAGATGCAAAGCAGGGAAGCGCCTGGAATGAGAGGTGCTCTCCCGGTTCTGCATCCCTGTCTCCCCTGTTGCTATCAGCAGCTGCGCCTGTATGTCAGGCAGCAGCGCCGGCAGCTGTTCGGATAGAGGACCTGACTTCAGCAACTGAATTCAGCACGTCATATTGTTGCTGCTGCAGCGGCCGCTTGCCCTCCCACTCCCTTCTCCCGTGTGGCTGTCAGAAGTACCCAGACACTTTACAGCAGTGAGTGTCACCCGGCCAGTCTGTGGGCAGAGACAGCTGCCAGCGCCAGAGCCAGAAACCCCACATTATCAGCAGGTGGTCATGGCTTGTTACTGGGCAGGGGTAGGGAATGTGGGGGCAGCATTCAGGTTAACATAAACACAGACTCCAGGATCTTTCATTATTGCAGGTAGCTGGCAGCCACCACAGTCACTGCGTAGGTCTGTGCAGAGTCTGTGAGACAACAGTGGAGACTGGAGAGTGGAACACTGGAGAGGGACCCATTGGATTCTGGGAGGTGAGGTCACAAGGAGCTCATAGGTAATCTGGGAAGTGCGGATCACCGGCCCTCTGGGACACAGTGACTTTTTAATTTGTCACTCCCACATGCTCTGTGTTCTATCCCAGTCATGATGTCACCCCCTCTGTATTCTGTGTCAGCCATTGTCACCCCCCTGTGTTCTGTCCCAGTCATTGTCATCACTCCTGTGTTCTGTCCCAGTCACTTTGTCACCCCCCTATGTTCTGTCCCTGCCATTGTCACCTCCCATATTCTGTCCCAGCCATTGTCACCCCCCATGTTCTGTCCCAGCCATTTTCACCCCTCCTCTGTGTTCTGTCACTGTGTAACCCTCCCCAGTGTTCTATCTCAGTCACTGTGTCACCCCTCCATGTTCTGTTCCAGTCATCGTATCCTCACCACCATGATCTGTTCCAGTCATCATGTCATCACCCCTGAGTTCTGTCTCAGTCACTGTATAACACCCCTGTGTTCTGTCACCATGTTACCCCCCTGTATTCTGTCCCAGTCACTGTGTCACCCCCATGTGAGTTCTGTCCCAGTTACTGTGTCACACACACATCCTTTTTATTTTGTCCCAGTCACTGTGTCACCTTCCCCCCAGCCATCTTGAAGCTTGCACACTGGCAGCTAATCAGGAATGGCTGCAGTGGCTCACAACCTGTGGCATAATGTGTAAAGGGCATTACTGTGTGTCTCATATTGTGTAAAGTGCATCCATTATGTGTCAGGGGTGTTGCTGTGTGTTTTGCGTAATGTGTAAGGGTCATTACTGAGTGAGGCATAATGTGTAAGGGGCATTACAGTGTGACATAAGGTGTATGGGGTATTACTCTGTGGTATAATGTGTTCAATGGGGCATTACTGTGTGGCATAATGTGTATAAGGGACGTTACTGTTGCATCATCTGAACTGGTGGCAGTATTGTGTGGTGACACCCCTTCCTTGTGAGACCACTATTTGCAATGCTGTCCCTTTGTAAATTATGGGAGGGCGCAAATTTATAGTTTGCAGGAGGGCGCTAAACACCCTAGCACCGGCCCTGATAGAATTGATACAGTGGGCATAATTCAAGGTTGATTGCAAAAGAAGACTTTCCCCTAATGGGCACAACCATGTGCAGTGCAGGTGGGGTAGATGCAACATGTGCAGTGAGAGTTATATTTGGGTGGGGTGTGTTCAAATTTAAATCTAAATTGCAGTGTAAAAATGAAACAGCCAGTATTTACCATGCACAGATACAAAATAAAACCCACCCAAATCTAACTCTCTCTTTTCATGTTATATCTGCCCCATCTGCAGTGCACATGGTTTTGCCCATTAGAGGAAAATGTTGTTTTGCAATCAACCTTGAATTAGGCCCAGTATCAATATTTTTTATTTCTTTAAAATCCAATATTACTACTGTACAATGGGGGTAATTCTGAGTTGATCGCAGCAGGAACTTTTTTAGCAGTTGGGCAAAACCATGGCCCTCATTCCGAGTTGTTCGCTCGCAAGGCGATTTTAGCAGAGTTACACACGCTAAGCCGCTGCCTACTGGGAGTGAATCTTAGCTTCTTAATATTGCGAACGATGTATTCGCAATATTGCGATTACAAACTACTTAGCAGTTTCTGAGTAGCTTCAACCTTACTCGGCATCTGCGATCAGTTCAGTGCTTGTCGTTCCTGGTTTGACGTCACAAACACACCCAGCGTTCGGCCAGACACTCCTCCGTTTCTCCAGCCACTCCCGCGTTTTTTCCGGAAACAGTAGCGTTTTTATCCACACGCCCATAAAACGCCGTGTTTCCGCCCAGTAACACCCATTTCCTGTCAATCACACTACGATCGCCGGAGCGAAGAAAAAGCCGTGAGTAAAAATACTATCTTCATAGCAAAATTACTTGGCGCAGTCGCAGTGCGAACATTGCGCATGCGTACTAAGCAGAAAAACGCTGCAATGCGAAGAAAAATACCGAGCGAACGACTCGGAATGAGGGCCCATGTGCACTGCAGGGGAGGCAGATATAACATGTGCAGAGAGAGTTAGATTTGGGTGGGTTATTTTGTTTCTGTGCAGGGTAAATACTGGCTGCTTTATTTTTACACTGCAATTTAGATTGCAGATTGAACACACCACACCCAAATCTAACTCTCTCTGCACATGTTATATATGCCTTCCCTACAGTACACATGGTTTTGCCCAACTGCTAACAAAGTTCCTGCTGCGATCAACTCAGAATTACCCCCATTGGCTTTAATGGACAGAATGTTCCAAAGTATATATGTATTATTCAAACTTTCATATGAATTTGTTGGCAGTGTTTAATCCTTCATCTCACACCTCATTGATTCTTTGATGAAATATTAAATCTACTGATGAACAGTTTTAAAGAGGATATGCAATTAAAACATGTAGAAATTTTAATTCAACCAATTATTCATAACATTTTATAAAAAGAACTAGGTAACGCTTAACATACTTCTGAGCTGTCCAGTGAATATCACTATACACACAGACACTTTTTCACTTCAAGATTGCTGCAAATGTACTGTAGTATCATACTACTGCATGGTTGAGAAGCAAGTTATGTTTTAGTATTATAAAATTGTGAAAATAATTATATAAAGCTATATTTAATTAGTATATTAAATGGCTTTCTTTTTTTCTCTTAATACTGTTTTAATTTGAATTTGATCACTTCAATATTAAATATAGTTTGGTGATATTTTAAGATCTAATTGATTCTGTAGGAAGTATACAGTATTATATTTTAGAAAGCTATATCACATCAATGTTTAAGTATGTATTGAATATAACCTTTGCAGTTCTCTACTTGATAAACAATGACAATATTACTGCATAAGTATTACCATTTTGCACACGTAAATTATTTATTATTTATTAACAGTTTCTTATATAGCGCAGCAAATTCCGTTGCGCTTTACAATTGGAAATAACAATGATATAACAAACTGGGTGATAACAAAAAGTCATAGAGGTAGGAAGGCCCTGCTCGCAAGCTTACAATCTATAGGGAAGAAGGCATGTATACACAAGGAAAAGTGCTATCTATTTCATAGTTGTCCGCCAGATTGCAAAGGTTCTTGGTGGGCTAGTAAATGTGTATGCGTGTGTCCATATGTTGCAACTCTTTAAGACATGAAAGAAATAAAGGGGATAAAAGGATAGAGGATGTTAGCTTGAGTACTATAATGGCATTTTCATGTAACTTCATACTTTTATGTACTGTAAACCTGCACATAACCATATCTACACTGGCCTTGTGTTCTTGTATTGGTGAAACAAGATACAATGATGATGATTACTATTATCAGCATATGAACCATATGTGGATATACCAACAACAGATGTGACTGATACTAGTGAAAATGGGATCTGGTCAGCATACCAGCGAATACCAACACTGGTAAGGAGACTGATGCCAGGATCCCAATGTCGATCAAAGTCCTGATGCCAGAATCATGACTGTCAGCATCCCAAATATAATTATGACAGGACTGCTTAGAATTAGGCCATGGGTGGGGTGTGAGGTTACAGATTGGTTGTGGGGAGGGCAGGTTAGGGTTAGGTACTAAGTGGGGAGGGTTACAGCTAGGTTTTGGCTGCAGTGTCGGAGGGTTAAGCTGGGTACACACTAGATGACCAGCAAAAGAGTTAATGTCATTAACGAATTCCCTTGATCTTCCAGACATATAATGTGTACACACTGTGCAATCTTGCAAAAGATATTGTCAGTGGCCACATCCTAGAGTATGCTGTCATTAACAATATCCTCAGATTGATCTGCATGTAGGGCCGACCTGAAAATGTCACTGATAACCACTCAGGCACACAAATAGTGAGTACACACTGGACGATTTGAATGATTTGTCATTCTGATCCATTTAAATTGGCAAATCATTTTAAAAATCAGATAGTTAGTACCCATCTTAGGTGTCAGAAGGAAGGGTTAGGGTCAGGCAAAAAACAAAAGGGAACTAGGGGGTTAGGGTTACAATACTTACTAAGCAAGTGTCAGGATTCTGTGCATCAGGGTGTCACTGTCGGTTTTCTGATCATCGGCATCCCAAATGCCGGGATCCCAATACCATTCCATTGAAACCTGGGGTGGTAGAACAAGCACAGTTTAAATGCGCCTGATAGATCAGCTAGTATACACAGGGATTGCCAACTAGACGGATATGTTCAACTGGAATGAACCAGGTCATATCAAATAATGGACTTATGAAAATTCACCAACAGTTGGACACCACATGAGCCCTAGGCAGTGACCAAACAGCTAGTGATTCTCAGAGTGATAGCCACAACTGCTGGATTTAGCCAACATCATTTCAGTAGTTGACTACAATGATCTGCAAGACACGGGCAATGATATTATGTAGCTTTTTCTGGCCAGGCAACCCAAGATATGAAGTTCTCCGGCAATACAGTTTGTGATAACCCTCCATGTCAAAATTATTTGAAAATCATACTGATCATTGTGGAACCTTCCCAAAGTGTGTCAGAGGTTTCAATACTACCTATAAGAAAAATGGACCCCCATCAAATTTTGATCCTTGGTCCCCCACTCTATGAGAGATGTGTTTGAAAAATGTTATATCTTGTAACCTTATTGTGCTTTGGTATTCTTAAAAAAATTTAGTAAATAAATGATTAATAATTAGGATAACTTTCAGCCTACTATTTTTTTTTATACGGCAGAGCAGCTGAATCACTAGAGATGTGTTCGGACCCCTGTATGTTGGTTTGGTTCTAATTTATCAATATGTTTTGGTTTTAGCAAAATGACCCTGAAGTATTTTGGTTCAGATTGGCTTTATGGTTCAGTTAAAAAGTGATAATAAATCAATAAACATTGATAAAAAAATCGATAAAACAGCTACAGTCATTTAATTTTTGCAATCCAAATCGGAAATTCTGATTTATAATCCTAAATTCCAAACTACAGGAAGATCCAAAATGGGACTCAGTTTGGTTCGGATCTCCTCTGGAGATCTGGACCGGGTTTTGGTTAAGTTCGGACCCACTAAATTTTAGTGGATTTAGATTTCTGAAGAACTGAACTGCACAACTTTATGAATCACTCCTTGCACTGCTCCACCTACATTTTTAAAACAAAATAGTTTGTAGGGTGAACTGACATGCAACGTCATTGACCCTCCATCCACTCCAGGTCATTCTAGCAAGCATTGTCTATGCTGAGTGTCCACTGGGCCCTAGGCAGTATCCTTTTTTGCCTAATATATGATCTGGCTCTGGTACAGATATAGCTAGTGCCCATAATGGGAATACTAGCATAGGGGGATTGGAAAAAACAAGGAGCAAAAAGGAGCAAAAGGTATATAGAAAATCAGCCCAGTAAAATTATCACAAAAGGGCAAAGGTCCATAAATTGTGATTTAAAGTAGTCCAACATATAGCAGTGAGGTGAAAGTTGATGTAGTCAAACATAGAGAGGTACTGCAAGAATGATTAATCAAGAGGTTTAGAGAAATACATTTCATGTTAACACTCATGCAGACTACAGCGCTGTAATCCTAATTCCCTTAGAATGTAATATTACTACTGTGCACTGTATATTTTGATTTAAGTACCACAAAAATGTTACACAAGTGCCAGATATGTCAATATTGTTTTCACAGGCCTGGGAGGGTTTTTATTCCACTACTATGCGAGACTTCAACAGTCTATGTAATAGACAGGAAAAAAAAGTCCTTTAAAGATAATTTATCTAAATCAGAAAGATTGGCACTTAAGAACCTTACTAAAGATAAGGCCATTATAATTAAACAAGCAGACAAAGGGGGGGGGGGGGTCTGGTCATTCAAGACCAGACTGAATACCTTAAGGAAGCCTATAGACAACTTAATTATGAGATATTCTACAGGAAGCTACCCGCTGATCCCACGGGTGTCTTTCTGGAAGAATTCAAATCTCTGATTGATTCAGCATTAGAACAGCAAGTCATTACTAAAGACATTTGGAATTATTTGTGGATATCTTATCCCATTATTCCAATTTATTACCACCTTCCAAAGGTACATAAAACATTAATTCCTCCCCCCCAGGATGACCTATTATATCTGGAGTAGGATCTCTTACAGTAAACCTTTCTTCATTTATTGATGCTCATTTACAAAAATATGTTACTTCTCTCCCTTCACATATAAAAGATACGACTCATTTTTTACAGAAGTTAGAAGGAGTTAAGTGGAAAGATGGATATGAACTATCTACATGTGACATAGAGTCTTTATATACGAACATATCACACGAGTGGGGTTTAGTGGCTATCAATTATTATTTGACATGTGATTCAGAAGTTTCTGATGATTTACGTCATTTTATATTACTGTCAATTAGATTTATTTTAGAACACAATTATTTTTCCTTTGATTCTCGGTTTTATTTACAGAACAAGGGGACTGCCATGGGGACTAGATTCGCGCCAAGCTTCGCCAACCTATTTTTAGGTTGGTTTGAGGATAGTTATATTCTCAATACCACCATTGGCGTGAGTCTAGTCCTCTATGGCAGGTTCATCAATTATATTTTTATTATTTGGGAGGGTGGCATTGAATCATTAGTAGGCTTCACTAACTACCTTAATCTAAATTTGTTGGGTCTTAAATTTACGAATAATTACAGTCCCATTAGTCTTAACTTTTTGGATATCACGGTCTCTATTAAGGATTGAAAAATAGAATCCTCTACATATATCAAGGAGGTGGATTGTGGTAATTATTTACATTATAAGAGCAGTCATTATAATCCCTGGAAGAACAACATTCCCAAAGGTCAGTTTCTCCGGTTACGTAGGAATTGTTCCTCTGAAGAAATGTTCAATCTACAGGCCAGGGACATGTATATGTCATTCGTTAAACAAGGATACCTGACCCACCTCCTAGATAAGGCATTAGAACACACTTCAAGTCAGTCGAGATCACTGATGTTAAATTCTAATAATAGAACATTTCGAAAAAATAGGAGATCTGATCAATCACCCACATTTATTACACAATATAATTCAGCTGCGGGTCAAATTAAGAGGATTATTTCTAAGAATCTTACTATTTTACAATCAGATCGTTTCTTAGAAGGTGTCATTTCGGATAAGAACCCTGTGGTTTTTAAAAAAGCACAAAATCTAAAACAGAGATTAGCGCCAAGCATGTTCAGAAGAGAACCTGTAATATCTAGTGTAGACATGAAGAACCCATTTTTAGATTGCCCCCTAAACCAAGGGGGTTCTTTAAATGTGGGAAGGACAGATGTCTGACATGCTCATATGTTGACCATAGATGTACTACTATTAATTCACATATAACTAAGGAGAAATTTGAGATAACTACTTTTCTTAATTGTAGATCTAATTATGTAATATATGTAATCCAATGTCATTGTGGCATTCAATATGTAGGTAGGACCATACGTCCCCTACATATGCGATTTCTTGAACATAGGCGCAATATTATGAAGGGCGTGAAAACACATACTCTTTCTAATCATGTTAATTTATGTCAAAAGGGGAACCTTAAAGGCCTCACAGTAAGGGCGATTGAACAAGTCAAGCCCACAGTCAGGGGGGGGTGATAGGTTCAACAGACTTTGTAAACGTGAAGCCCTTTGGATTTTTCAATTACAAACACTATCTCCACAACGTCTGAACGATACAGTTGAACTGAATAATGTTTAATGTATTAAACGATCCCTTAGGGATTTGGTGGTCAGTAGAAATCATTCAATGAAAAGACCTTTGGAATTTTTTCTCTTTCTATTATGAAACTAGGTCTGCAGAACATAGCACTATAATTTAGTAACCTATGGGTATTTGAGCGTGACTATATCGATATAGATATTTAGATAATTAGGTCATGTGCGTCTACATTTATGTATCTACGGAGTGTTACGTATATGCATGTGTGTAGATGCATGGATATATAATAATTTTTATACATTTTTCACATACTTATTTGTTTATAGATTCACGTATGTAGGGTTTATAATATATTATTATACCATATTTTTTAATATACTAGGAATTGATAGTGGTATTGCATTTGAGTTGTGTATGTGGTTTTGATGGATGGACGACGAACACATTCTGGATGAGTTTAAATATATCTCTCCTGGGTGCGTTTGGTCGCCCCTCGGTCGACTCCACAGACCGATTCGTTTAGTTTAGCATTTATTTGAATTCGTCACTGTAATAATACAATTAAGAATAATAATATTAATATCAATAAAATTAATTTTGTACATGTCTTTCATGTAAAAGGTTTTGAACGAATGAAATCACATTTTGATAGATTATATTTATATATTATTGTTATTGATTGGTAACTTTTATAACACTTTATTGATGTGTATATATATTTATATAGACAAATTACTTTTTATAATTTAAAATATATAGTTATGTATTGATATAGTATTTGTATCTATATGTTATTTACTATTCCATTCCTGAGTACTATAGTATTTGGATTTATTGTGTGGATTTACATGCATAAATTTCATGGTCTCTCCATTACTTCAACTTGATCCACATGCTTGATTAAGTCTATCAGCTGCTTGTATTTAGACAATTATTTTGGGGCTTTAAATATGGTCGGACTGGAACTTCCTTTCTTCTATCTACCTCTGATGAAACGACCGGGGCTAATGGTCGAGAAATGCGTTAGGTGACGGCTTTGGAGTGACCACTTCATTTGGATCATCTACTACTGCCCTATTGCTGGGTAATAATCATAACATTTAACCCGCTGCAAGGGACTCCGTATATTTCTGTACATTTGATTCCGGCTCTAAAGGACTACCCAGCCGCGCTATCTGGATAGCACCCAGGCAGTGCGGTGAATGCCGTTACGTGGAGTACAGACAGCGGAGGTCTCGGGTTATCCCAGCAAGCCAACCAGTGCGGGTGTCGGCGAGAGGCAGCACGAGACGGTTGCCTGATATCATTATCCCCAGCAAACAGCTTTGTACACCAGCGGCACGGGGAGGATAAATACCGCTCGGCTGGATGGGACACTCGCTATATACCCACGCTACTTAACTGGTCGGTATGTAAGCGGTCCAACTGCACGGTGACCTTTTCTTCATTACTCTAATTCCAGTATTGTGTCACAGACACTTTACATTCAAATTAACTGACTCCTTTGGATGAATTTTTGGTGAATTAATATGCATCTCATTTAAATACAGGCTGGCCAGCCTATGTGGACATTCCATAATTAATTAATCAGTGCACTGAATTGAGATTACTATTTGGGGAATATATTCTGAATTATTGTACCAACACCTGTTCAGATTAGTTATATCTCAGAGAGACTGTGATATTTTTGCGGGTTTTACCTTATGAGTTATAGATGGTTTAAAATGTATTTGTGATAATTGTTATATTATTATAATTGTGTGGTCACTCCTAAAGATTATATTTTATTTTTCTTATTTCTATCCAATATTGGATTATTAATAAAACAATTTATATTTAATTGTGATCCTGTTGCGCACAGATTGGTTTTTTCTACTTAGGCCTGGGAGTAGACTTTGAAATATATATCACTATATGGGTAAAATAAATCCAGTGGGACTCAAACAGACTTGTAATCAATTTAAAATAGCATCCTTTTTATCACTATATGTAAAGAATCAAATCAAATGTAGACAGTATCCCCTAAGCTTCACCTCTATAGCAGATTTAGATACACCCAGTAGCAAGAAGTCTGTTTCTACCTGTCGGATGCTCCAGGATACTTGCTTGCTCCTCAGTGCATTATATGGATTAATACTGAAGTAGTTACTGTATATCATTACCATAGACAAATATAAGATGCTTCCCCATGGACTTATCATGCAATCTCTAGAACTGAGTTTGGCCTGATGGTAGAGCCAAACCCTGGAGCCAGTAACCTGGAAGGATTTATCACCGGAAGATTTCAAATATTGTCTCTCCTACTTAGAACAAGAGATGCCTGGGAGGAGAGGGGCTATGACACCTTCCCTTGGCAAGCTAATAAGCAGTGAAAAGAGCATTTTTTACTGCCACTAGCTATAATATAGAGTGCATTTTGTTATTCAGTCAGAGACACTCACAGCACAAAAATAGTGTATATATATATATATATATATATATATACCGTATATACTCGAGTATAAGTCGACCCGAATATAAGCCGAGGCACCTAATTCTACCACAAAAACCTGGGAAAACTTATTGACTCGAGTATAAGCCTAGGGTGGGAAATGCAGCTCTAGCCGTACACAGCCCTCAGTGCCAGATATGCCCTCATAGTGCCAGATATGCCCCCACAGTGCTGCCAGATATGCCCCCACAGTGCTGCCAGTTATGCCCCCACAGTGCTGCCAGTTATGCCCCCACAGTGCTGCCAGATATGCCCCCACAGTGCTGCCAGTTATGCCCCCACAGTGCTGCCAGTTATGCCCCCACAGTGCTGCCAGATATGCCCCCACAGTGCTGCCAGATATGCCCCCACAGTGCTGCCAGATATGCCCCCACAGTGCTGCCAGATATGCCCCCACAGTGCTGCCAGATATGCCCCCACAGTGCTGCCAGTTATGCCCCCACAGTGCTGCCAGTTATGCCCCCACAGTGCTGCCAGATATGCCCCCACAGTGCTGCCAGTTATGCCCCCACAGTGCTGCCAGTTATGCCCCCACAGTGCTGCCAGATATGCCCCCACAGTGCTGCCAGATATGCCCCCACAGTGCTGCCAGATATGCCCCCACAGTGCTGCCAGATATGCCCCCACAGTGCTGCCAGTTATGCCCCCACAGTGCTGCCAGATATGCCCCCACAGTGCTGCCAGATATGCCCCCACAGTGCTGCCAGATATGCCCCCACAGTGCTGCCAGATATGCCCCCACAGTGCTGCCAGATATGCCCCCACAGTGCTGCCAGATATGCCCCCACAGTGCTGCCAGATACGTTCCCTCCCCAAGTGCCAGGTATGCCCCACAGTGTTGTTACTTACCCCTCCGTCGATCCCGCGCTGTCTTCTGGAGGGACACGAAGCACACAGCGTGCGCGGCTCTCCTGTGTCCCTCCTGCATCTTCGGCGGCCGCGGCGGGTCTATTATAGGAAGTGCCGGTTCGTGATCAGAGGTCACGAACGGGTATTTCCTGTAATAGAACCGCCGCTGCTGCCGCCGGAGATGCAGGAGGGACACAGGAGCGCCGCGCGCTGTGCGCTCCATGTCCCTCCTTCACACTGCTCTGCCTCTGCCTGCACTGACTCGAGTATAAGCCGAGGTGGCTTTTTCAGCACAAAAAAAAGTGCTGAAAAAGTCGGCTTATACTCGAGTATATACGGTATATATATATATATGTATACTGTATATACATTTGTTATTGGGCGCAAACAATAAATACATGATGATCACCCAAGTTGTATATGCTGCTCCCAAACAGTAATCTGGAAAATTACAATGAACTAATTATATAGACTGAGAGCACAATAATGAGTTACTGTAAATTTTAACAATTTTAATATTCTACACATTTAAAATCCATCAGATATATTATACCATATGAGAGTCCACAATGATTCCGCTGAGCATTTTCAAATATGCATGGATATTTGAAAGTCTATATCCACAGAAAGATTATTGGATCAGATGACCATATATAAATAAGCAAAGTTCATCACAACAGTGAAACATTTCTCCATTGTTAGAAGATAATGGTTTCTTCAGAAGGTATTTAGAGTGTCCACAAAGTCCAAGTATTTAAACCTAGAATCCACTAATCAAATTATCTCATCAAGCAATTAATACAGGTGCAAGGTAACAATGAAGTGATGAAGGTGTTTTTCTAATTACATCATGGTTGAGCAGCATATATACAGATAAATTACTCTGTATATTTTCTCTTTATCATTACAAAGGAATATATTAATGATTACTCAATAGTTAATCTAACACAATATAATAAAAAAAATACAATTACAATACTAAACTATGGCATCGCTGGGGGTATTTATATATATTTCAACAATAAACCTAAGAAATCACATCACATTCATAAGTTAGCTATATAGCTTAGCAGGTTAGAGCTAGGCATCAATAAGCACAGAGACTCAGGTCTGATTTCCACACAGTCTATTTTTATTTTTATTTTCTAGAGCTAAATCATAATTCATAATAAATATAAACAGATTCAATCAGACTCAATAACTGGATCACTTGGCTCAGTAGACCAAAACCGAAACTCAGTAAACATGGAGATCTCAGTTTGTTTTACAAATAGTGAATCATGTCACATTCATTATATATAGCCTAATGGGTTGAGGTTGGGTACCAACAAACACAGAGACCCAGGTACGAGTCTGCGTTCATTTTTTCATTTTTATTTTATAGAAGTTTATAATAATTTATAATAAATGTAGGAGATTTAATTATACTCATTAACTGAATCAATTGGCTCAATAGACAAATATCAAGCCTCACATGTATTATCATTATTCTTTCACAATATACAAAGGTTCACATCATGTAATTCAGCATATTACATTTTGTCATGAGCCGCTGGACTCATATATAGTTTATATAGATCCCCAACCCATAGTATATTTCTTGATATCTAGTATAACTACATAGACCACAAAATTATGTCATTGATTTCAATGCTCTCCTTAAGACCCTTTGGGGAAATTGTACCTAGCGAGAAGATCAAAAAGGCTTCTTGTTTACATAAAAGATTGTATCGGTCCCCTCCCTTGCTGTTGACTGAATATGTTTTATTCCTTGTATTAATAGTGCACAAAAGTCACCCGTATGTTTATATTTAATATGTGATACAAAAAACTACAGTATGCAGTTGTAATCCTTTTATAATATTTATTCTACAGTATGCTCTAGAAGCCTAGTATTTTGTGAGTGGTCCTGCCTACATATTTAGCGCTGCATCCACAAGTGATCAAATAAACAAGGGACATGAAGAGTCACCTTCTGCTGTAGTCTGTCTTTAAACTAGAGATGAACGGGTTTGGTTCCCTGAGAACGGAACCCTACCGGACTTCACTACCCGAGCCCGGATCCAAGCCCAGCTCAGGTTTTCCCGCCTGACTCAGAAACCAGAACAAGGCAAAACATCATCATCCCGCTGTTGTATTCTTGCGGGTTTTGTACTCCATATAAGGTGCCGCGTGTTGCTGCCATTTTCACTCCGGAATTGGAGAGTGTAGAGACAGGACGTGTCTCCATCCTCAGTGTCTGTGCAGGAGGGAAAGTGGGGTGGTGATTCCAGTGGTGTCTATTGCTGCTCAGTCCAGATTAATGCTGCATCAGTCCAGTCACAGTGGTGGTGTCCTCTGCTGCCATATGTCCAGTGCTGCTGTATAAGTCCAGTCCAGTGGTGCTGTGTTGTGCTGCTTCAGTCCTGTGGTGCTGTGTTGTGCTGCATCAGTCCAGTCACAGTGGTGGTGTCTTCTGCTGCCATGTGTCCAGAGCTGCTCTATAAGTCCAGTCCATTGCAGTGGTGCTGTGTTGTCCTGTATAAGTCCAGTGGTTGTGTCCCTGTGCTGCCGTATATGTCCAGTAACAATGCCTTATAAGTCCATTGATACTGCCGTACAAATCCAGTGGTACTGGCGTATAAATCCAGTCCAGTGATACTGCCGTATATGTCCAGTGATACTGCCGTATATGTCCAGTGGTACTGCCGTATAAATCCAGTGATACTGCCGTATATGTCTGTTAGGTTCCTGGTGCTCAGAACAAGGGAGATGTTATGAAGCGAGTCCAGAGCACCAGGACGGAATGCTGGGAAAGGGGAATGGAAAGGGAATAGCCCCTGGCGCCCTATCTCCGTTGTCTCACCCGTGCTGTCAGTACACTCTTGCGAGACTATGGTTGCTTGAGCCCATTGCAGCCGCGTTTGAAGGGCGGATTACGTCTGCCCAACTTCAATGCCCCCTCAGGTCTTAATGAGAGACAAAGAGTGAACCGAGACAGGGTGATAACAAGGGGCCCTCTGACTAAACAACAAGGCCAGGGGCTACTAACAAACCTAAAACCAAAGTATGTGCGGCTTGCCGCCAAAGGAAAAGAACAACAAAGGAAATGCTGACCACACACCGACACAATACTCGTGTACCGGCGGTGACAGCATAAGCAGAACCCTCTGCAAAACACCAGTGACAGAAATAATAAGGGAATACAGCGGCCTACGCCCACGGACGCGGCCGTGCCGCTACTCACGGAACCGGTACGAATACTGGCAAACGGACAGGAACTCCCAATGCTGCTGACACAGACTCTCAGAACTGGAGGACAGGCAGAATCCCAAACGACAGACCGGTGGACACCAAGAAGCCAGAAACTTGCACAGGCAAAGGTACTGGACCTCAGGACAGGAACGCCTCACGGCAGGACACGGGATCAGACATAGGAATCGACACAGGGACTGACACAGGAAGCTCAGGAACTAGCAGGAACCAAGCTCAGAACTCAAGCAGACTGAAAACCCAGGAATATCACCAGCATCTGTGAATTGCAAACAGCCAGCATATAACAGAGAGGCCTAATTAATAATCCCATGCAGCTGCCTTGTTGCATGATTTCAAACTGACCAGATGCAATTAGCAGCCAGGTGAGGCTGAACACAAGGGAACAAGCTGCAATTACACAGACTCACCAGCGGCAGCAGACAAGAGTATTCTAAAACAGAGCAACAGGAAATCCTGGCATGCAAGACAACTTTATAAACATAAAATAGGAATGAACCACTACCTGTGGTTCATAACAGTATCCCCTCCTTAAGGGTGAGCTCCGAGCACCCCATGACACCTACGGGGAACATAAACAGAAGTAAAACATGAAATACAGAACAAAACTGCAAAACAGGAATGAGCCACAGCCGTGGCTCATAACATCACCCCCCCCTTGAGGAGGGGTCAAAAGACCCCAAAATTCAGACTATCCAGAACAAGGGATACAAAAAAAAAAACCTGACACACTGGTCTAACAGACAAGAAAACAAAAAAAACAAGTTGTAGCAACAACTTGTAACAGTGCCCTCCCCTTGATGGTGGCCACTGGACACAAGACAAGGAAAAAAAAATCTTTTTTTTTTTTTTTAAATCAAGGCAAGAGTCAAAAAATTATTTCTTTTTCTTCTTCTTTTTACAAAGTTCTTTAGGTCTGACCAAGGTAATTCCCCAAACATTGTCTGAGCTGATGGTACCACCCAGCAAGGCTGCGTTCAAATCAGAAACAGGTTTCTTACCCTTGGGAGCTGAACTTTCTGGCAAAGTACTATTATTAGAAGAAGAAGTCAGAAAAGCACATCCTGCAGTCAAAACAACGGGCTGAGACTCTTGTGCTGAGTTTGCAGTATTTGGTGGACTCTCAGCAGACAAGACGGCTGACCTAGATGAACCTGAATCAATTTCTTTGGAACCATATCTTTTAATAATTGCATCACTGAATGCTGGGGGATCCTGAAGAATGGGATCTTCAGCTCTCATTAAGCTGGTCGCCCACTCAAAAGGCTCTCCTCTAAAAGAATAAATCAGATAGAGCACAAGGTTCTCTGGAGTGATGCCCAGAAATGGTCTAGACAACATAATAATGTAATAGTGTTTGTAAAGCGCCAGAAATTGGGCTAAGTCCCCATCAAAGATTATGGATGTTGAGATATCAGAGTCAGGATCTGTTTCCTTCTCATCTGACTGACTGGAGTGCTTTGCTAGGACCTGGTCACTATTGACCTTACTCGAGGCTGAGACTCTCTGAACCCCACCCGGGGCTGAGACTTTCTGAACCCCACCCGGGGCAGTGACTTTCTGAACCCCACCCGGGGCAGTGACTTTCTGAACCCCACCCGGGGCAGTGACTTTCTGAACCCCACCCGGGGCAGTGGCCTCCGGGAACCCCGCCGGGGCAGTGGCCTCCGGGAACCCCGCCGGGGCAGTGGCCTCCGGGAACCCCGCCGGGGCAGTGGCCTCCGGGAACCCCGCCGGGGCAGTGGCCTCCGGGAACCCCGCCGGGGCAGTGGCCTCTGGGAACCCCGCTGGGGCCAGCACCTCGGATTCTTTTACTGGGACCGGGCCGTTGGCGTCCCTGACTGGGATCGGGCCATCGGCCTCCCTCTCTGAGTCGATAATTATCGAAAGTTCTCCCGGGACTATGACTTCCGGGACTTTTGCTGAAGCAATAACTTTCAGATCCTCCACTAATGCTATGCTTCTTAAGTTCTTTCCTGGGGAAGCGACTTCTAGACCCTTCTTTGGGGCTGCGTCTCTCGAGACCCCACTTGGGGATATTACTTCAAAGATCCCTTCTGGGGTTTTGCTTCTCGAGTTCCCTTCAAGAACTATGGTTTTAGAGACCCTTTCTTGGGTTGCGCTTTTCAAGTCCCTACCTGGGGTGACAGCTTCTGAGACCCCTTCCGGTATGGACACCTGAACTATAATATTTGATGTCCCTCTATAAGCTAGGGCATCGGGTACCGCTCCAGCACTCTGGGCATCGGGTACCGCTCCAGCACTCTGGGCATCGGGTACCGCTCCAGCACTCTGGGCATCGGGTACCGCTCCAGCACTCTGGGCATCGGGTACCGCTCCAGCACTCTGGGCATCGGGTACCACTCCAGCACTCTGGGCATCGGGTACCGCTCCAGCACTCTGGGCATCGGGCACTGCTCCAGGACCCTGGGCTACGGGCACCACTCCAGGACCCTGGGCTACGGGCACCACTCCAGGACCCTGGGCTACGGGCACCACTCCAGGACCCTGGGCTATGGGCACCACTCCAGGACCCTGGGCTACGGGCACCACTCCAGGACCCTGGGCTACGGGCACCACTCCAGGACCCTGGGCTACGGGCACCACTCCAGGGGCTTGCAACTCCGCTTCCACAGGAACCTCAAGAGAGGAGAAAAACATTCTTTTTTGATTCCTGAATCTATAATGGGGCTCCCTTGCCCAAGGACCCCAATTATAGGACAGAGAGCTTTTTAGTGTGGGTTGTGTGACAAGTACCTCTGCCACAGTAGAGACAGGAGTAGGTCTTGTATCCTGACTCAACTTGGCCAGAGGGCAAGACTCGTCACCACACTTTGGCTTGCGCAACTCACAGGTCTGCAGATAGTGGCCTAAACCCCCACAATATAGGCATAAGTTTAAGTTTCTGCGACGCAGACGCTCCTCTTCTGAGAGCCTGGGCCGCAGAAAACTTTTAAACCTTTTCTCTTCAATTAAACCAGAGGATTCTCTTGTCACCATACTGTGAACAAGAGTCTCTTTAGAGATAGATGTACTCTCAACGACTTCTGGCAAAATGAGCAAGATTTTAGTCAGAAGGTTTTGCAGTTGCTTTAGGGATTGCTGCAAAACTTCTAGTCGCTCTGGTCTCAAAGCACTGAATACAGAGTTCAGGGCTGCGAGAGATGCCTGCAGGGCTTGCATAGTAGACATAGGAGGATTTAAAACTAGACAGGACAAGACAAGACAAGGCAAGGCAAGGCAAGGCAAGACAAGTCAAGGCAAGACTAAATTTTGCTAAACAAATCAAGACTTTTTTTTTTTTTTTTAAACACCGGACTGGATTCGGACTGGATTCTAAACACCGGACTGGATACTAAACACCGGACTGGATTCTAAACACTGGACTGGATTCTAAACACTGGACTGGATTCTAAACACCGGATTCTAGACAAGACTGGATTCTAACACCGGACTGGATTCTAACACCGGACTGGATTCTAACACCGGACTGGATTCTAACACACTGAAATCTAGACAGGACTGGATTCTAGACTAGACACTGGACTGGGCCAAAAAAGAAAAAAAAAAGTTTTATTTCTTTTTTGTGGTAGGGCTGGTGATAATGTTAGGTTCCTGGTGCTCAGAACAAGGGAGATGTTATGAAGCGAGTCCAGAGCACCAGGACGGAATGCTGGGAAAGGGGAATGGAAAGGGAATAGCCCCTGGCGCCCTATCTCCATTGTCTCACCCGTGCTGTCAGTACACTCTTGCGAGACTATGGTTGCTTGAGCCCATGGCAGCCGCGTTTGAAGGGCGGATTACGTCTGCCCAACTTCAATGCCCCCTCAGGTCTTAATGAGAGACAAAGAGTGAACCGAGACAGGGTGATAACAAGGGGCCCTCTGACTAAACAACAAGGCCAGGGGCTACTAACAAACCTAAAACCAAAGTATGTGCGGCTTGCCGCCAAAGGAAAAGAACAACAAAGGAAATGCTGACCACACACCGACACAATACTCGTGTACCGGCGGTGACAGCATAAGCAGAACCCTCTGCAAAACACCAGTGACAGAAATAATAAGGGAATACAGCGGCCTACGCCCACGGACGCGGCCGTGCCGCTACTCACGGAACCGGTACGAATACTGGCAAACGGACAGGAACTCCCAATGCTGCTGACACAGACTCTCAGAACTGGAGGACAGGCAGAATCCCAAACGACAGACCGGTGGACACCAAGAAGCCAGAAACTTGCACAGGCAAAGGTACTGGACCTCAGGACAGGAACGCCTCACGGCAGGACACGGGATCAGACATAGGAATCGACACAGGGACTGACACAGGAAGCTCAGGAACTAGCAGGAACCAAGCTCAGAACTCAAGCAGACTGAAAACCCAGGAATATCACCAGCATCTGTGAATTGCAAACAGCCAGCATATAACAGAGAGGCCTAATTAATAATCCCATGCAGCTGCCTTGTTGCATGATTTCAAACTGACCAGATGCAATTAGCAGCCAGGTGAGGCTGAACACAAGGGAACAAGCTGCAATTACACAGACTCACCAGCGGCAGCAGACAAGAGTATTCTAAAACAGAGCAACAGGAAATCCTGGCATGCAAGACAACTTTATAAACATAAAATAGGAATGAACCACTACCTGTGGTTCATAACAATGTCCAGTGGTACTGCCGTATAAATCCAGGGGTACTGGCAAATAAATCCAGTCCATTATACTGCCGTATAAATCCAGTGATACTGCTGTATATGTCCAGTGGTACTGGCATATAAATCCAGTGGTACTGGTGTATATATCCAGTCCAGTGTTACTGCCATATGAATCCAATCAAGCGGTAGTGCCATATAAGACCAGTGGTACTGACATATAATTCCAGTGATAGTGCCGTATAAGTCCAGTGGTACTGACATATAATTCCAGTGGCACTGCCGTATAAGTCCAGTGGCACTGCCGTATAAGTCCAGTGGCACTGCCGTATAAGTCCAGTGGCACTACCGTATAAGTCCAGTGATTCTGCAATATAAATCCAGTCCAGTGGTACTGCCGTATAATTCCAGTGCTACTGCCATATAAGTCCAGTGATACCGCCGTATAAATCCAGTCCAGTGGTACTGATGTACAAGTCCAGTGATACTGCCGTAAAAGGCCAGTGTTATGGCCATACAAGTCCAGTGGTATTGCCGTATAATTACAGTGATTCTGACGTATAAGTCCAGTGGTACTGCCATATAAGTCTAGTGGTACTGCCGTACAATTCCAGTGATACTGCCGTATAATTCCAGTGGTACTGCCGTATATTTCCAGTGATACTGCCATATAAGTCCAGTGATACTGCCACATAAAACCAGTCCAGTGGTACTGCCGAATTATTCCAGTGCTACTGCAGTATAAGTCCAGTGATACCGCTGTATAAATCCAATCCAGTGGTACTGCAGTATAAGTCCAGTGGTACTGATGTATAAATCCAGTCCAGTGGTACTGCCGTATAAGACCAGTGGTACTGCCGTATAATTAAAGTGATACTGCCATATAAGTCCAGTGTCACTGTTGTATAATTCCAGTGATACTGCCATATAAGTCCAGTGATACTGCCGTATAGGTTCAGTGGTACTGTCGTATAAGTCCAGTGGTACTGCTGTATAAGTCCAGTGATACTGCCGTATAAATCAAATCCAGTGGCACTGCTGTATAAGTCCAGTGATACTGCCATATAAATTCAGTCCAGTAGTACTGCCGTGTAAGTCCAGTGGTACTGCCGTATAATTCCAGTGATACTGCCGTATATATCCAGTCCAGTGGTACTGCCGTATAAGTCCAGTGGTACTGCCGAAAAATTCAAGTGATACTGTCATATAAGTCCAGTGGTACTGCTGTATAAGCCCAGTGGTACTGCCTTATAAATCTAGTCCAGTGGTACTGCCATAAAAGTCCAGTGGTACTGCCATATAATTCCAGTGATACTTCCATATAAGTCCAGTGGTACTGTCGTATAAATCCAGTCCAGTGGTACTGCTGTATATATATCAAGTGGTACTGCCTTATAAGTGCAGTAGGAGACAAGCAAAGTATAGATTCTATGTTGAGTGCGCACTCGTTAAGCAGCTCGGTAACATGTGAAGGTGACTCAGAGGTAACTCCCTGAAGGTACCTCCACCCCAATAAATAGTACAAATGTAAAAAAACAAAATGGCACCAATACATACAACCAAGCGCATCAGGTAGAAATCAGGGACCCACTGTAATCAGTAGTCCTTACACATGAGATTCCAGGGAAAAGAGAAAAAAAGTGCATATAGTGAAGCACAATTTCTAAAGTGCATAAACGTTTGTATAATAAAAAAACATTTAATATGCACATCAAAAAACACACAAAGTTATCAATAAAATAGCAACAGTAGAGTATAACACAAGGTGCAATGTGTCTAGCAGCAAATAAAATATCCATACAGGGAGTCCAATGATGGGCAATTACCGGATATAGGTGAGAACTGTCTTGCGGCAGTTCTTAAAAGCGTTTTGGGTTAAAAGTCCTCAGCAACCGCAGCGCCTCCTTCACCTTCCGTCTGGTCTAAGGCCCAGGATCTCACTCTGGTGGTCAGATGAATATAGCCAATGCGTTTCTCCCCTTTACATTGGGTCTTTATCAAGGCTTCCAGTAGTATAACATCCTCCTTCATTTCCTTCCTTTTTAAATGAACCGCCGCCAATCACGGTACGGCGGGCACAGGTGACTCTCATAAATTGATGATACTACAGATCCCATGATCCTCCCCGTATCCCATTGTCATTTCCGCTCCAAAAACCCCCTCTATTATCCCATAGCGGTGGGGCGGGCGTTGTTGGCTGCTTTACATCGGTAAACTACAAGTCCCATGAGCCTATTAGCGCCCCGCCATTACTTCCGCTTCCCCTCCAATCAGCACGGCGGGCATCAGCAGCTCCTGTACATCATCTCACTACAAGTCCCATAAGCCTTCTAACACCCCACCGTCACTTCCGCTGCCGTGTTTGATCGTTTCCATGGCAACGCGTTCCATTATTTATGTGGGCTGTCATCATTCTTTGGGTTCACATGAATCTGATGTTTCATTCTCTGATGTAGAAATGTCAGCTTTAGTTAGTTTGTTCCAATAGCATAGTAAACCAGATCAAAAAGGGGTCATGAAAAGATATACATAAAAAGGGAATTAATAATACTCATCAAATGCCAGAAAAAAATTCCTATTTAAAATTGGTGTAAAACTGATACGTGTAGGTTCTTATCCTTTAAAGTGCAACCAGTAGATAAAAGTGCATCACCATAAAGTGGAATGTGACCCAATCACAACAGCAGGTGGCAATCTCTACAAGAACCATTTCACTTCAAAATCAAGGTTGAGACCTCTTGGTTTTAAAGTGCTACTCTCATATATATGTCTCATCCCTGCCTTGGCTAATTGGGTCGGGAGCTCTCTTTGTCTCCAATGCTCCTTTACCCACTGTATTCCCAAAAATATTTTAATGGCAAATGGACATTTATTGTGAGTCATATGGAAGTGATCGGATAGGGCATGAGTATCTAAACCATTTCTGATGTTTCTTAAATGCTCACTTATCCGAACCTTCAGGGGTCTCGATGTCCTCCCTATATAAAATAGTCCGCATGTGCATTCTACAGCATACACCACGTTTTTGGTGTTGCAGGTGACGAACTCTCTAATATTGATCTTTTTCTTATTAATGATCAATTCAGTGGTCTTACTGTTGCTGTTACCCTGTATGGTCCGGCAACCCATGCACATGCCACAATGAAAGAATCCTTTCAATTTAATGGTGGGGAGTGATTTAACAGGGGGTAGGACACCCCTAACCAGTGCAATACTGATGATAGGTGCCCTCCTAAAAATACACTTGGGTTTTTTAGGGAGTTTTTCTCCAACTATGGGGTCCCTTTTCAGTATCCCCCAATGTTTCCCCAGGATCCTTTCAAGGTCTTTGTACTGGCTATTGAAAGATGTAATAAACGCCTATTCATATGGTGTGTTTTTAGCCTTAGATCCTCTCTCTTTCTTGCATAGTAATTCTTTCCTTGAAATACTGTCTGCTTTTGCAATTGTATTACTGACTGTTTCTATTCTATATCCAGATGCCCTGAAATTTTCCTGCATTTCCTTCACCTGCTCATTGTACACAACTACCTCGGTACAATTTCTCTGTAAGCGGTGTATCTGCCTACAGGGTATCGACCCAAGCCAGTCAGGGTGATGACAGCTATTTTGTCTTAAATATGTACTGGAGTGAGTGGGCTTCTTATAATTTTTCATATGTAGGCTCCCACCTTTAGGATATACCGTTACATCTAAAAAATGAAGCTCTTCACTGCTCTTCTCAATGGTAAATGCTACATTAATTAAGTTCTGATTTAGGTATTCACAGAACTCGCTCACTGTGGTGGCATCTCCTCTCCATATGAAAAATATGTAATCTATATATCTGGCCCAGGACACCAGGCTCGCTCCAAATGGGTTGTTACCCCAAATGTAATGGTCCTCCCACAACCCCATGAAGAGGCTGGCATAACGTGGAGCAAACCTGGTGCCCATGGCCGTGCCCACCTTTTGCAAGTAAAAAGCATCTTTAAAATGAAAATGATTATTTGTTAAAATAAAATTGACCCCTTCCACAATAAAATCCTGCATACCCTTTGTCAATTCACTTTTGCCTACTGCTTCAGTCACTGCTAAAATCCCATCCTGATGTTGAATCACTGTATACAGTGATTTCACATTGGCTGTCACCATTAAGAATGCCAAATTGATTTCTCACATATATTTAAAATGCCCGCTCTAATATATATTGTAAACGCCTGCACCTCTTATTACCATATCCCATGAATGTGCGCTATACATCGCAAAACACTGCATCCCATAAGATAAAACAATACACCCACACATTATCTGAGTTCCAAAGCTCATTGATGTATATATTTGTTATTAAAAAGGATATGGATTTAATATATTTTACAAAGTACAGTATACCTATAGTTACATGATTACAACTCACACAGTAAGCAGTTAAAACATACAATTACATACAGTTTCAGTTACATGCCAGCGATACAATACCATTATTGTTAAGTTATATAAATTCGTCTTTCCATATCACTCTCTCTCTCTCTGTAATGTAATGCTGGGACTCCATCTTCCTCTGAGACCTTACAGCAACTCTGAGACCAAAACAGGAACTACCTTCCTGTGTGATAAGTGTGTTATCTAGTTTCTGGGGAGGGGACTCTCTCTCATTCATGATTGAGTCACTAGTTTCTTTGTATATGCTGAACAGTTTCAGCCCTGGGGACGTCCAAAGGGGCTGGCCTGAGGTTCCTGTCCACTGTCCTATTCGGAACATCCAATGATCTAATAAAAGTGATTTTAGCTTTTATACATTCAATCATAATTCTGTGTTGCAATGTCCTACAACTTAATAACCAGTATCAAATTAATCTACACATTAAGCTGGTTGTTTTATTAGTAAATATGACAGGTCTATCTTGCTTTGTTCAAATAATACACATTCATGACATTAATTCATTAGATATAATTTTAAATCATCATGATGTCTGGCGCTTGTTATTATTATAATTATGTACTGTATGAAATTAGTGTTGAATCCGTATCTGTTTTTCAAATTAAAGAGACTCCCGCACCAGATTATGGATAAATAATACTTTACAGTGAATATTTATAATCTAACATCTTGTGCTGATCAAACAAATATTTCAACACAATTGTGTTGCAGTGGTGCAGCTTGTTGATTTAAATATATAATTTTAAAGACAAGAGAAAAAAAGCAAATCAACTTTTTATAGCTGCACTCATTCCCTGAATAAGAACTAATTACGAATATATTTTTTTCAAGTAATTTGTAGGTAATAGTGTTAACTACGAGAAAGATTCTCAATACCCATATGTGATGTAAATACCTTTATTGTTATCACATATGATGTATTATATGTCCCCTTTGTTCTAAGGGGGACAATTGAGTGAAATATTAAACATTTTTTTTTATAGAGACAGAATAACGTGTATGAAAAAATAAATTAAATTATGTGTAAAGAATGTGTTAAAAAAAGTGCTAGTGCGCTGTTTTGGTTTACAAAGTAACAGAACCTGTGATTCAGAAGCTTTTTTATGTGATTCATTTATTTTCATAACACCACCACTGAATTTTTAGCCAGTGATGTATATGACGGGTTACAAAATATGTCAATGTTGTACTATTTCTAATAAATTCTCAAATTTATGGATCCCAATGCAACATTTGTTGCTGTGTAGTAAAATCGTGAGAGTATTAGACACAACAATGCAAAGATCCGGATGATGGTTATGTCTATAATAGACGTAAGGTTGTTATTACCTTTAATAATACCGGTGTACGATAACACGCTGACAAATTGTTCTTTAATATTTGATATTGAAAAATACCCCTATTGTAGTGTGTATTCCCTAGCCATAACTCCTTGCTGGGTATCCTGCTGTTGTGGCTGTGTTCTCAAGGAGACTAGCAATTTTGCATAGTACTGTCATACAAATAAGCCTGCTTAGGCATCTATCTACTGCAAATATTGCTGTCTAAATACACAGCTAACCCAGACAAGTGTAAATTAATACTACTCCCCTTAATCACCACTGTTTAGTTTATTCCCAGTGGTCTATGTTCTCTATAAAGGGAGCATGGCACATGTATTCAGAGGTATAAAATATCTCAATTTAAATCAGATTCACACAGTGCTAGCTACAAAAATATTTTTATGAGCCTGTATAAACATCTATTTGTTGGATTATGTAGGGCAGAAAAATAGGGATTGTATGAGTATTTTAATGCTGTTACAAATAATGCTGTTTTATATAGACAGTTAAAGCAAACACATATAATTCTCAGATTAGCACAAGCACCCTTGTGGAATCACTGTTTGTTACAATCCCATTAGTGTGTGCTTGCAATAAATCATATCCAAATTCTCAGTGGCATCAAGAATTTGTTGGAAGATCATATACATAAATGCATCTCCATGTCTGGCTGATATTGTCATACAACATGGGCACACATTAATGATTAGCCCTTTGATGTCTATTATACAATTTCTTATGAGCAGGCTCAATTTAATCAAAATCTCAGATAGCTCTCCTTCGTCCTTGGAGAGCCATCATAAGTAATGCATTTCTCATATATTTTATATTGCGTGGCTAGCTAACGCTAGGAGGAAACCCTCCTGTCTTCTGTGTGAATAAGTCAGCATGTATCGTGTAAACTATAGGTAACCCTCGCTAATGATTTTAACAGGTCATTAATACATAATAATATAAAACCAACAGCGCACAGCAAAGCCGATGCGCATTTCACTTCAAATAAGCTTCGTCAGGGCTTATAGTATCGAGCGCCCACCTCAGGAAGCATATTTATTCAATCTTATGGCCAATCCAAGGAGAGCAGATCTAAATGGACCAATCATTATGTCCAGACAGGGAATTCAAATCACTGTCCGTTTGTCTGTTAAGTCTATAAGCGGCGGCCGCTAATCACCGGCAGCCGTAGCACATCTCCCCTTGTTATTGATTGACTTAGCTGAACGGCTCGGCAAAAAGCCGCTAATTGCGGACGCCCGCGGCACTTATCTCCCTACTTCTTGATAATTATGCTCGCTAGTTCCTGGGAACCTGATGAGTGAATAATTAATCCAATCCCATGTACTACTTGGCTGTCATGGAAAATGTCAGACAATCTTACAATGACAAGACATTAAATTCCTGCATGTACACTAAATTTTAATGCGGTGTTACCTGCATCATATCTTGCATTTATCTGTAATGGTAATGGAGTTCTCAATTATATACAATTAATGTTCCTACCTGCATAGAATTAAATATTCAGTCTATACCTATTAGTAAAGTGATCCAAAGAATAAAACATAATCATATGTTTAAAATTATGTATTGTGAAGGTTATTACACTGAATAAACAAATAGTGAGCAATTGTGAAAAATAAATTAAGCTGTAAAAAATAATAATAAAAAATAATAATAAAAGTACATTCAAAAATAGTGGTAATTAAATACTGAAAAATTTAAAAAGAGAATCATAAATGAGACTGTGTTGTGCTGAATAATTACTATGAATTATGAAGTGAATAATAATAATTGTGATAAGATAAAGTAAATCCTGTGATCATGCAAAATGATTTAGTGTGTAAAGTATCTGCAAAATTAATAATGGAGTGATCGTGACTTTATTGAATTTGGTGAATTATTGTGATTAATTATATGACCACATAAGTTTTATTATTATATGGTCATGTGCAAATAAATGTGTCTAATTATTCACTATTTTGCTTGTAAAAACCTGTTATAGGTATAATGCTATTCTTATTATACAGTCATATACAAACTGATGTAATATGTCATTAAATTCATATTTTATGACAATCAGTCATAAACATGACCACATTATTTGTGAAGTCTATAATAGAGTGCCCATATAGTGATCCCAATATTTATGTATTACAATTATTCCTTTAGAAGTACTGTTCCTTATGCATTAGTATACTGTGAAGTATATATAAGTTTATAGGATATATTAATTTACATCCAATAAAAGATATTACATGTTATGATTCCAAATAGATACATGTATATACACATTATAAATAAACCAACGGCCTTTTAAATGAAAATATATTGGGTGTACTGACAAACTTACACCAGTTTACTTCTCCTTGGGTGGGCTGCAGGTGAATGAAGATAGACTGCAAATAGGTAGGTAACCTTCAAGTAAATATGTGTTGAATAAACATGGACCACAGGTAGGTACATAAGTCTCAAGTATATATAAATTCAATGTGCACACACTATTGTTCGTATAGAAACCATTTTCTCAGGTAAGTATATGTAAGTTGTATAGAGGCCATTTTCTTATTATTACTCTTATACTTATTATTTGAACAAGTATATGTAAATTCAGTGTACACACACTATTGTTCGTATAGAAACTATTTTCTCAAGTAAGTATGTGTAATTTATGTAGAGGCCATTTTCTTATTATTACTCTTGTACTTATTATTTGAACACGGAACAGAATAAATGGTATTCCATACTTATAATGTAATGCACCATTGGTAATACCTGGATACACATGTTAGTAGTTGTCCAGATATTAATCTATTTAATTGGACCCATACAGATAAATACAGGACTTTTCCATCCTTTGAGTTTTACAGAAAAGCTATATATTGTATTTCTTCGTTCAGTCCTGATGGTGTAAGACTATTAAGTAAGAAGATTTGTCTAGACTCTCTCTTCAGGAGTTCTTTAGTGATGTTACCACCTCTTATCCCCATTTCCACTTTCTCAAGTCCAAAGACTTTCATCTTGGTGGGGTCACTTCCATGCTCTCTCCTGAAATGCCTGGCGACACTTGTAAGTTGTTTCATATTTGTATGATCTCGCTGGGCATTTTTAATGTGGCTTGCATGTTCAAATATACGGTTTTTGAGCTGTCTTTTGGTCATGCCCACGTATCTTAGCCCACAAGGGCAAGTCAAACAGTAGATGACACCTTGTGTGGCACAATTAATGAAACCACGAATTTTGACCACATCATTATATTTGTTAGAGTAAGTCTTGGTTGGTTGTATAAAGCCACAAGCCTTACATTTTCCACATTGATAACAACCTTCTACTGGAGGATCTTGTTTCTTTTTCCAATGAAATGACTACGCACTAATTTGTCTCGTAAGTTGGGAGATTTTCTCCAACTAACCTGAATCCTACTGCCAATTTCTTTCTTGAGGTCTTCATCTGTCATGAGAACATGACAGTGCTTCTGCAAGGCTTGATTAATACTTTTCCATTCCTTGCAGTAGGTACCTATGAACCTAGTTTGGTTTGATCCTGTGATCTTCTTCTTTGGTGTTAACAGATCAGTTCTTGGCATCTTTTTGGTGTTGTTGTATGCCAATTCCAAGGTTTTCCTTTTGTATCCTCTTTTCTCCAACCGATTCTTGAGTTCCTTGGCTCTTCCTTCAAAGGTGATATCTTCAGAGCAATTTCTCCTCAACCTGATATATTCTCCCTTAGGTATGCCCCTCAAAGTGGCTGGGAAATGTGAGCTGCTATGATGTACAATGCTATTAGTAGCCGTAGCTTTGCGGAAGATGTCTGTGACGATTTTATCGTCATCTGTTTTCGTGATGGTAAGATCCAGGAACGTGACGCTTTGAAAATTGATGTCAAATGTCAGCCTCAGATTGAATTCATTATTGTTAAGGACTGACATAAACTCCTCAAATAGCTCACGCTCCCCTTCCCAGACAATAAGGACATCGTCAATGAATCTATGCCATCCAATTATATGGTCTGTGTATTTTTCATTGGCATGATTAAAGACCCACTCCTTCTCCCACCATCCTAGATATAAATTGGCATACGTCGGGGCACACGTGCTGCCCATCGCTGTGCCCCGGACCTGCAAAAAATGTTTATCATCAAAGAGGAAAAAGTTCTTGGTTAAAACAAATTCGAGCAGTTGTAACAAGAAACCATTAAACCTGGGGTTGGGACCAAATCCTAAAAAACGGGCCCGTTGCCATTTATCCCTGGATGTGTTGCTGGTTCCTTCCCCTTCAGATGACTCCAATTCTGAGGAACTGTAGTTGACTGAGCCCTCCACATCTCGCCTTTTTGGTTTGAGATTCCATTTGTAAATCCGTATCTGTGGCATGTCCGTGTAAATGCGTGTGTTACCATATATGGCTGTGCTCGCTGCACGTATTTGCAAGTATAGCAACTCATAATGTGTGTAGTTTGCATGTTTTCTTTATGTATTTTTTTTTTACTTCGACACCATGATGTATGAATCTTCCCACCCTTTTAGTTTTTTAGGTTTCTTTCTTTGTTTCCCACCTCTGCAGCCTCTTCTTGTTATTTGAATCTGTGGGTTGTTCCTCCCACCCCTAACCCCTAAAAAACCACGGGGGGGGGTTATTTTAAACAGGCAAATGTATGAGGAAGAGGTATTAAGGCAGGTGGAAGACCAGGAGACATATCTAAAATTAAAAAAAAGATCCCACCCAGGAAATTTTGGATGAATTACAAAACTTGTTGACGAGATATGTGGAACAAAATATCTTGAAGGAGAGAGAATATAAATTTATATTCAATGAGGAACCAGTTATCCCAATCATTTACATATTGCCAAAAATACACATGGACCCACTAAAACCACCAGGGAGGCCCATTGTATCGGGGATCAACTCCGTTACCTTCAATCTGTCCGAGTATTTAGATTTCCACCTGCAAACACTAGTTTTAAAGAACCAACCTCATCTTAGGGAAACTATGTATTTTTGAAATTTGCTAACCACTATAGAGTGGGAAGATTCATATATCATGGTGACAGCCGATGTGAAATCACTGTATACAGTGATTCAACATCAGGATGGGATTTTAGCAGTGACTAAAGCAGTAGGCACAAGTGAGTTGACAACGGGTATGCAGGATTTTATTGTGGAAGGGGTCAATTTTATTTTAACAAATAATTATTTTCATTTTAAAGATGCTTTTTACTTGCAAAAGGTGGGCACGGCCATGGGCACCAGGTTCGCTCCAAGTTATGCCAACCTCTTCATGGGGTTGTGGGAGGACCATTACATTTGGGGTAACAACCCCTTTGGAGCAAGCCTGGTGTCCTGGGCCAGATATTTAGACAACATATTTTTCGTATGGAAAGGGGATGCCACCACACTGAGCGAGTTTTGTGAATGCCTCAATCAGAACTCAATTAATGTGGCATTTATCTTTGAGAAGAGCAGTGAAGAGCTTCATTTTTTAGATGTAACGGTATATCCTAAAGGTGGGAGCCTACATACGAAAAATTATAAGAAGCCCACTCACTCCAGAGCATATTTAAGACAAAATAGCTGTCATCACCCTGACTGGCTTGGGTCGATACCCTGTGGGCAGATACACCACTTACAGAGAAATTGTACCGAGGCAGTTGTGTACAATGAGCAGGTGAAGGAAATGCAGGAAGATTTCAGGGCATCTGGATATAGCATAGAAACAGTAATACAATTGCAAAAGTAGACAGTATTTCAAGGAAAGAATTACTATGCAAGAAAGAGAGAGGATCTGAGGCTAAAAACACACCATATGAATGGGCGTTTATTACATATTTCAATAGCCAGTACAAAGACCTTGAAAGGATCCTGGGGAAACATTGGGGGATACTGAAAAGGGACCCCATAGTTGGAGAAAAACTCCCTAAAAAACCCAAGTGTATTTATAGGAGGGCACCTAACATCAGTAGTGCACTGGTCATCGTTGTGGCATGTGCATGGGTTGCAGGACCATACAGGGTGACGGCAACAGTAAGACTACTGAATTGATCATTAGTAAGAAAAAGATCAATATTAGAGAGTTCGTCACCTGCAACACCAAAAACGTGGTGTACGCTGTAGAATGCACATGCAGACTATTTTATATAGGGAGGACATCGAGACACCTGAAGGTTCGGATAAGTGAGCATTTAAGAAACATCATAAATGATTTAGCTACTCATGCCCTATCCGATCACTTCCGTACGACTCACAATAAATGTCCATCTGCCATTAAAATATTTTTGGGAATACAGTGGGTAAAGGAGCATTGGAGACAAAGAGACCTCCCGACCCAATTAGCTAAGGCAGAGATGAGACATATATATGAGTGTAGCACTTTAAAACCAAGAGGTCTCAACCTTGATTTTGAAGTGAAATGGTTATTGTAGAGATTGGCACCTGCTGCTGTGATTGGGTCACATTCCACTTTATGGTGATGCACTTTAATCTACTGGTTGCACTTTATAGGATAAGCACCTTCGCCTATTAGTTTTACACCAATTTTAAAATAGGATTTTTTTCTGGCATTTGATGAGTATTATTAATTCCCTTTTTATGTATATCTTTTCATGACCCCTTTTTGATCTGGAATACTATGCTATTGGGACAAACTAATTAAAGCTGATGTATCTTCATCAGAGAATGAAACATCAGATTCATATGAACCTAAAGAACGATGACAGCCCACATAAATAATGGAAGTTATGGACACCCGTTGCCATGGAAATGATTGAGCATGGCAGCGGAAGTGACGGTGGGGCGTTAGAATACTTATGGGACCTGTAGTGAGACAATGTACAGGAGCCGCTGACACCTTCCGTGCTATTTTGAGAGGAAGCGGAAGTGATGGCGGGGCGCTAATAGGCTCATGGGACTTGTAGTTTACCATTGTATAGGAACCAACAGCGCCCGCCCCACCGCTATGGGATAATAGAGGGTTTTTTTGGAGCGGAAATGACGATGGGATACGGGGAGGATCAAGGGATCTGTAGTATCATCAATTTATGAGAGTCACCTGTGCCCGCCGTACCGTGATTGGCGGCAGTTCATTTAAAAAGGAAGGAAATGAAGGAGGATGTTATACTACTGGAAGCCTTGATAAAGACCTGATGTAAAGGGGAGAAACGCATTGGCTATATTCATCTGACCACTCTACTGTTGCTATTTTATTGATAACTTTGTGTGTTTTTTGATGTGCATATTAAATGTTTTTTTATTATACAAACATTTATGCACTTTATAAATTGTGCTTCACTATATGCACTTTTTTTCTCTTTTCCCTGGAATCTCATGCATAAGGACTAGTGATTACAGTGGGTCCCTGATTTCTACCTGATGCGCTTGGTTGTATGTATTGGTGCCATTTTGTTTTTTTAGATAAATGCAGTAGTACTGCCATATAATTCCAGTGATACTTCCATATCAGTCCAGTGGTACTGCCATATAAATCCAGTCCAGTGGTACTGCCATATAATTCCAGTGGTACTGCCATGTATATCCAGTGATACTGACATATAACTGCAGTGGTACTGTCCTGTGCTGTATATTATTTACTCCAAATAAAGGGGTTATTAATATTTAAACCAAAATTATTTTACAGGGTTGGACCTGTGTGTTCTAGGTATACGCTGTCCTGTTCCACATATTGTGTTATATAACTCCAGAAAAAAATGGAGAACAAAAATTTGGAGGATAAAATAGGGAAAGATCTAGAACCACTTCCTCCTAGTGCTGAAGCTGCTACCACTAGTCATGACATAGACGATGAAATGCCATCAACATCGTCTACGAAGACCGATACCCAATGTGATAGTAAAGGGCATGTAAAATCCAAAAAGCCAAAATTCTGAAAAAAGCCCCCCAAAAATAAATTTTATTGGTCTGAGGAGAAACGTAAACTTGCCAATATGCCATTTAGGACGCGGAGTGGCAAGAAACGGCTAAGGCCTTGGCCTATGTTTATAACTAGTGGTTCAGCTTCACATGAAGATGGAAACACTCATCCTTCCGCTAGAAAAATGATAAGAGTTAAGCTGGCAAAAGTACAGCAAAGAACTGTGCATTGTAAGATGGTATCACAAATACCCAAGGAGAGTCCAAGTGTGTCGGTGGTTGCAATGCTTGGCCTTCCCAACACTGGATGAGAAGAGGTGGCTCCTTCCACCATTTGCACACCCTCTGCAAGTGCTGGAAGGAGCACCCACAGTCCAGTTTCTGATATTCAAACTGAAGATGTCACTGTTGAAGTACACCAGGATGAGGATATGGGTGTTGCTGGCGCTGAGGAGGAAATTGACGATAAGGATTCTGATGGTGATGTAGTTTGTTTAAATCAGGTACTTGTTGAGATAGTTGTCTATGGAATGAATAAGCCCACTGTCATGCCTGGGCAAAATACCAAAAAAGCCACCTCTTTGGTATGGAATTGTTTCTCCACAAATCCGGACAACTGGTGTCAAGCCGTGTGTTTCCTTTGTCAATCCGTAATTAGTAGGGGTAAGGACATTAACCACCTAGGAACATCATTCTTTATACATCACCTGCTGCACATTCATCATAATTCACTGTCAAATTCAGAAACTTTGGGTAAGAGCGTAAGAAGTCCACTGACACCTAAATGCCTTCTTCCTCTTGTACCCAAGCTCGTGCAAGCCACACCACCAACTTTCTCAACGTCAACTTCCTCCTCAGTCAGGAATGTCAGTAGTCCTGCAGGCCATGTCACTGGCAAGACTGAGGAGTCCTCTCCTAACCAGGATTCCTACAGAGGATCCTTGAGTGGTACGCCTACTGCTGCTGTTGCTGCCGCTGCTGTTGTTACTGCTGGGAGTCAATCGTCATCCCAGAGGGGAAGTTGGATGACCACTTGTACTACTTCAAGTA